>NC_057810.1:282683479-282686373 GCF_018294505.1 Triticum aestivum | reverse complement strand
CTTGCTGCTTGATGCGTGCATGGGCCATGGAGTCGATGAGGCTGCAGGCTCTTGCGGTCTTGCCGATGGACTGCGGCCGTGCGGGGCATGGCTGGGCGGATTGTCGATGTAGAGCCCATGCGCACTTGGCGCTGGTCGTCGTTGCGAGCCGAAGCGCGTCGGCGTCCCTGGTCAGTGCAGACGAACTGGCCTTTGCGACGCGGATGTCCACCTCGTGCCCCATGCGTTGCCGCAGGCACGCACAGCCGTGTACATTGACATTAACTTGATTCACTGGAATTTGATCTGATCGTGGGATTTATTTGTGGCTAAATTAGATCTAATCTATGAAGCTGAAAATTTCGAAATTGATCTAAACTAATGTATAGAACCGATCTAGTCTATGTAACTGATCTAGTGCCGCGCCCCCGGGGAAAGAAGATTAATCTCCTCGGGGGCGGCGCGCTGCGGAAGTGGTGGAAGGAACCTATGATCGGCGTCGTGAGACTAACCGCTCTAATACCATGTAGAAAATATTGGATAACTAATGTTTATGTGTTGTATTGACCTGACCCTTGTGTAGGGTATATATAGGAATACAAGAGGGGTAGAGACTTGGAGTACAAGACAAGTTACATGTGGTTTAAACCAATCCTATCTCTAACTTCTAATCTCTAACTTAAACATAATTATACTTCTAACATTCCCCCTCAGTCGTAGCGGGAGTGAAGCGGACGATGACTGACTGAATTTGAACTCTTGTGCTTTCGTCGTCTTCTCCGCCGCGCCATCATCAACTGCGTCTCTGATGGGTCGGCACCTAGGGCGGTGACTGCGTCCCCTTCTGGTGCCTTCCTGCCTTCTCCTCTATTCCCTCCCGCAGTCACAGCGGGAGTGTCGTGGACGCAAGTGACGAGGCGGACGCTGTTGACTGGAGTTGTTGCCGATGAGTTGTTGTAGACGTAGCCTTTAATGTCGAGGTAGCCGATCATGGTGATGTAGCCGTGGTCGAGGTAGTCGTGCTCGATGGTGTGGTCGTCGTGGATGATGAAGCCGCACAAAGCCGGAGGCGCAAAAAAAAATGCGCTATGACGGAGCTGCAGACGTGGACGATGCACCTTGCTGATGTCAGAGGGTGCCGTCGGCGATGAGTCCACCGATTTTGCCAAGACCGGAGGAAGCCCATCGAGCACACATCGGTTTTGCCAGAACCGTGTGGCCGTGTAGGGTCGTCACTGTAGTGACGCCGTGTCGATGCAGTCGTGTAGTTATGGATGACGCGGTCGATGCCGTCGTCGAGGTCGCGTCTTGCAGACAAGTCTGTCAGAGGACGCTAGATGTCCATCTTGTGGACGAGGCGGCGGTAGTGTGTTGATGATGATGGTGATGAAGACCACGTTGATGAAGACCTTGGCGATGAAGTGTCGGTGATGAATTGTTGTTGGCCTCGGTCCTGCGATGGTCGGCTCGGTGTAGCCGGACGTGTAGCCGCCATGTACGTACCGAGGTAGCTGCAGATCTTGTGGAGCGGAGTAGATCGGATCAAAATCTCTGCGTGAGAGGGACGCCCTCCCGTGATCGGACGCGCGTGTCCGCACAGCAGCGAGGCGCCCGCGTTGCCGGTCGACCCTGCAGAAGGGCCGTGGTTGGAGTCCACGGCTCATGCCATACGCATGTTCATCATGGCGAGTCAGGCCTGTGGCCAGTGTTGCCACGCACGTATGCATGTGCACATGGCCGTGTTCTTGCTGCTTGATGCGTGCATGGGCCATGGAGTCGATGAGGCTGCAGGCTCTTGCGGTCTTGCCGATGGACTGCGGCCGTGCGGGGCATGGCTGGGCGGATTGTCGATGTAGAGCCCATGCGCACTTGGCGCTGGTCGTCGTTGCGAGCCGAAGCGCGTCGGCGTCCCTGGTCAGTGCAGACGAACTGGCCTTTGCGACGCGGATGTCCACCTCGTGCCCCATGCGTTGCCGCAGGCACGCACAGCCGTGTACATTGACATTAACTTGATTCACTGGAATTTGATCTGATCGTGGGATTTATTTGTGGCTAAATTAGATCTAATCTATGAAGCTGAAAATTTCGAAATTGATCTAAACTAATGTATAGAACCGATCTAGTCTATGTAACTGATCTAGTGCCGCGCCCCCGGGGAAAGAAGATTAATCTCCTCGGGGGCGGCGCGCTGCGGAAGTGGTGGAAGGAACCTATGATCGGCGTCGTGAGACTAACCGCTCTAATACCATGTAGAAAATATTGGATAACTAATGTTTATGTGTTGTATTGACCTGACCCTTGTGTAGGGTATATATAGGAATACAAGAGGGGTAGAGACTTGGAGTACAAGACAAGTTACATGTGGTTTAAACCAATCCTATCTCTAACTTCTAATCTCTAACTTAAACATAATTATACTTCTAACATTCCCCCTCAGTCGTAGCGGGAGTGAAGCGGACGATGACTGACTGAATTTGAACTCTTGTGCTTTCGTCGTCTTCTCCGCCGCGCCATCATCAACTGCGTCTCTGATGGGTCGGCACCTAGGGCGGTGACTGCGTCCCCTTCTGGTGCCTTCCTGCCTTCTCCTCTATTCCCTCCCGCAGTCACAGCGGGAGTGTCGTGGACGCAAGTGACGAGGCGGACGCTGTTGACTGGAGTTGTTGCCGATGAGTTGTTGTAGACGTAGCCTTTAATGTCGAGGTAGCCGATCATGGTGATGTAGCCGTGGTCGAGGTAGTCGTGCTCGATGGTGTGGTCGTCGTGGATGATGAAGCCGCACAAAGCCGGAGGCGCAAAAAAAAATGCGCTATGACGGAGCTGCAGACGTGGACGATGCACCTTGCTGATGTCAGAGGGTGCCGTCGGCGATGAGTCCACCGATTTTGCCAAGACCGGAGGAAGCCCATCGAGCA
>NC_057810.1:282672570-282683469 GCF_018294505.1 Triticum aestivum | reverse complement strand
CTTGCTGCTTGATGCGTGCATGGGCCATGGAGTCGATGAGGCTGCAGGCTCTTGCGGTCTTGCCGATGGACTGCGGCCGTGCGGGGCATGGCTGGGCGGATTGTCGATGTAGAGCCCATGCGCACTTGGCGCTGGTCGTCGTTGCGAGCCGAAGCGCGTCGGCGTCCCTGGTCAGTGCAGACGAACTGGCCTTTGCGACGCGGATGTCCACCTCGTGCCCCATGCGTTGCCGCAGGCACGCACAGCCGTGTACATTGACATTAACTTGATTCACTGGAATTTGATCTGATCGTGGGATTTATTTGTGGCTAAATTAGATCTAATCTATGAAGCTGAAAATTTCGAAATTGATCTAAACTAATGTATAGAACCGATCTAGTCTATGTAACTGATCTAGTGCCGCGCCCCCGGGGAAAGAAGATTAATCTCCTCGGGGGCGGCGCGCTGCGGAAGTGGTGGAAGGAACCTATGATCGGCGTCGTGAGACTAACCGCTCTAATACCATGTAGAAAATATTGGATAACTAATGTTTATGTGTTGTATTGACCTGACCCTTGTGTAGGGTATATATAGGAATACAAGAGGGGTAGAGACTTGGAGTACAAGACAAGTTACATGTGGTTTAAACCAATCATATCTCTAACTTCTAATCTCTAACTTAAACATAATTATACTTCTAACAGGTAACACTAGTAAATGGAGATCACCTCTGGATTTAAGGCAGGTGTGTGTGGTTGTGGGCCCTGTCCACAGCTGCAGGGCACTACAATGGCCAAAGCAAACTTGAGCATTTCTCTCGGAAATGAAACTCTCCTTCTGTGCTGCTTGAGCCAAAACAAGAATAAGATTATTTTTTGACACTTTAAAAAAGAAAAATTGGGTAAAAAAAAAGATTGAATGTCCCGTGTTCTGTTCTCCTCTCCTTTTGTGTTCGAAAGACGGCAACTTTCTGCCAACTTGATCACTGAGGATTTGATTAGGTTTTATGGCTGTGTGTACCGGAGAATGTAGGGGCCGAAAGGTTTTGACCTTTCTTTTCGATTTTTCTTTAACGTTTCTAGTGCGATTATGTAAGAAAAATGGTGATCGGGTCCAGATTATGATGGCAGCACCTCCAAAGCCAGCAAGCACGGACAAGAGAGAAAGGCAAGGGTGCACGTCAGTGTCATACCAATATAAAACGAACGCACACCATCAATTTGGACTCCTTGGAATCAAAACAAGAGGAAAGATGCTGATGGAAGGGGCTGAGTTGTTCACCCATATGACATATATCCTCGAGGAGTCATCAATCCGCAAGAGCCATAACATGACAAGGCCGCATTTGCCGACACCGGATGTGCGCATTTGCCCATAGTACAAAGTAAATTGCCAAACAATAAAATGTTTGGATTGTATACTCGTAGATACATAAAAAATGATACAAATTACATGTTAAATCACTCAAAACTAATTTTCTGAGATTATTAACGAAGCACAGCACGTGGTGCTGGACTTCATAGAGTATGATGGGGACATCTGTGAAGATCTACACAGGTTTAGGCCCCCGGATTTTGAGGTTATCCTTTGGCCAGAAAGCTTCCAACCAGTTTAAGTTCCAGACATAGTGTATTTTGGGATCGATCAACGCAGCTATATTCGATCCTAGGGCCTCTTTGATTCACGTGAATTGAACTGTTTGCTGTGAAAATTCTGCGAATCAACCCTGACAACCTCTGTGCTATTGACCCTCACTTGGCCCTCTTCTGCTCACAGTGGTGTTCTTCAGGATCTGCCCAACAACGAACAGCTCGTTCAGGACATGTTTTATTTGTCCATCATCAGAGTACTTGTGGCAATCAGTACGTGGCAAACAAAAGTTTTTGAGTTTCCCTTTGGTGGTATGATTCTCACTTTTTATGAAATAGAAAATCCGATACCAGAGTAACAGAATGTGAACTGCATGTAACTACTGATCTTAAACAGTGGTTTTCGGTATCTTTTAGAAGTGAATGACTTGCATAACAAAGCTTTTTTTAAGAAGACTTTATAACAAACCTATGAGACCTTCTGAACTGTGATCAAGGTCAATCGGGCTTACCGATAAACATGATGCATTAGATAATCTGTGTACAAAACTGAACCACCCAAATGAAGAGGAACAATAAGGAGAAGACAATGGTACCTGTCGGAGCATCTGGTTCTCATTCTGTAGGGTGGAATGCCTCTCTTCCAGCTCCGAATTCTTCTTCTCTAGGTCCTTCACCTTCACCTCCAGATCGCCCAAATAAGCTTTCTTCCTCTCCCTTGCCTGCTGGGCTGATACCCGGTTCCTCAGCAACCTTCACAGGTCAATGACACACAAATAAGCACATATTTAGGATTTAGACAAAGTCTTGTTTCTTAATATTCAAAAAGTAATAATAATCATCATAGATAATAATCATGTTCATGTAACACCAATACAAAGAAATTTGAGTGAACACATAGATAATTGCTCCATAATTGGCAACATAAGTATCTCATGTTAGTTCTGAAAATAAATATTGTGATAGAAATACAGCACACCTAATTAAAGTTTTTGTTGACATATTATGGTTAACAATTCTAGCTATACAGATAACATTTGTAAAGGGAAGGCACTAACATTACTCATGTCAGCAAAATATTTCTGAGATAAGTCGAGACCACTTACTGATTTTTTTTTGAAAAGGAGGATAACCCCTAGATTGATGCACACAGTCATATATTATTAATTATTAATAAATTCCAAGCAATGCCAAGTATTGATGCCAAAAAAAATCGGCTTACTGAAATAAAAACATCCCGAGGCTAATCTCTTGAATTGGTCTTGCGATGGTCATGTTCTCCCACATCTACCACAATCAATCGCCGAGGAAAAACCACCGACAACAAAAGTAGGAGGTCCAGTGAAAAGTATGCTAATCCTGGACAATGCCTTCAAGAAGGAATTGTCGTACGTGCTCCGACGTTGACTGGTCCAACCAAAGATCAAACTTGGGAATAAACCCCGAAGGAGAGGTTTGAGTCAACACCTTCAACAAGAGCACGCCACATGCATGTTGACCTAGCTGAAGAGGTGAGATCATAGGTTCCCACCGAGAGTATGCGCATACTTGTTGTCGAGTCTGCACTAGCAACCTCTCTGCTAGCTCAAGCTTTCTCGCTAGCCGGACCTCGGTGCTGAGAGGGCCCAAGGCTCACTCGCATCACTAGAGAAAACGTCGGAAGAAGGTTGAGTACCTCACCGCTCCACATCCAGCCATTGTCGCACCACCTTTGATCACCATTGTTGGGAGAGGGAGGGATGTTGAACGGAGGGTTATGACGAGATTGGCAATCCCCTGTATCCGCACAATACCCATGATATGGTGAAAAGTGCACCTTCCATAGTACCCTAATTAATTTCGATGATTTACGGTAAAACCATTTGATAGGACTAAGGGCATCTTCAATGTCGTCCATCAAACCGCCCATAGATGTCCGGACCGCATTGTTCGGACACTGTGTCCTCCAACACCGTCCATCAAACGTCCGCAAGTCCGAATTCCCGCAAACTGAAAGCAAATCTGGGAGAGGTTTGCGGGCACCCGGAGGGTCGCCATATTGGACTCCAACACCCGAGGCCCACACAAAAACTCCACCCGAAGCCCCACTTTTCTCACTCCGTCCCTACACCCTTGTTGTGTATCCGCGTGGTCCGAGACCGCCGCCACCACTATACTACCCACTCCGCGGCCCAGGCCTTGCCAGACCTCCAACGCTCCACCCGGGCACCAACTGACTTGCCTACGCCTCCCTTCCATCCCTGGTCCAGCCCCAGGTACCATCCACCCTTGTACATCGTCATCCATGGTGGACACCACGCCTGGCAAGTGTTCGACGAAATGCCATAGTGAAATTTATTGACATTTTTGTTGTTCACTTTGAAGCAAGCATGATGGATTCGACCGCGGAGTACTTCTACACCGACTTCATGGATTCGTCCTCTCAAAAGAAAATTAGGGTTTTGCATGACGTGCCATGCACTAGTCCATTTAAAAATTAATAATGTCCAGCTGGACAAATACAGTGATTTAATCATGTAGTTTATTTCTAAAAAATATTATATTTTTAAAAATAAAAATCTTCGGAGATTATTAAATAGAGAAATTTCTCCTATGACAAGGAAATCACTACAAAACATAATCGTGGGAATGGAGAAAATGTTTTATTCCCAAAATTTTCGTGCATTATTTATGATCATAGAAGACTTCCTAAGGGGCACCAGTAAATGCAACTACTAAAACATTCCTACTGAGTTGCAGGACTCTGATGGTGATAGCGCTACCTTTGTTCCTTTATGTAAGGTGTATTTGTTTTTTCAAAAGTCAAACAAGTGCATGTTTGACCATGTTTTTTTTAAATATATCAATATCCATAATACAAAATTTATATCATTTGATTCATCATGAAAAGTAGTTTCATATTTTATCTATTAGGTACTCCCTCCTTTCCGGTTTATAGGGCTCATCTAAAAAAAATCGTTTTTCCGTTTTATAAGTCTCAGTTCTACTATTTAGGCTGGTCATAGTGGGAGTAACATAGGTAATAACATAGATGCCACATAAGCAAAAATGTTGATGTGGCAAGTAGTTAATGAGGAGAGAGGCAAATAGAGTAACCTAATATGTTACCATCACATAGCGCTTTCCAATAAAAAATGTGTCTACAAGACAATAAATGAATATGTGTATGTTACTACACATATGACACTTCCTACTATAAGGGTAGTAACAAAGTAGTAACGTATGCATGTTACTACTATAAGTTACTCCCCACTATGACCAGCCTTACCATCACATGTTTGGATTTCAAGGTGCATTAAATCACCCGATGCAGGTAGTATCAAAAGAAAACTCAATGCATGTAGAAGTTCATGGAAATTTAGTGGTCATGCTTGCATTCATTGTAATTAATGCATCGGTAAACATAACTTTGTGAGAAAAACGAGCGTACTAATTAAGTACTTGTGCAAACTACAAAATTTATTCCACCACTCACCGTCTACTTTGGTTAGAGAGATTTTGAAATTGAGCCTTATAAACCGGAAAGGAGGGAGTATTGCAGTTGCTGTTATTTTATTCTATAATCTTGGTTAAATATTCACATGGTTGACTTGCACGGAAACCAATACACCTTATATTATGAAACCAATACACGTTGTATCATGATGTCCCTCCGTTAAAGTAATATAGTATAGTACGTGTTTTTCAAAGTCAAACACCGTAAAAATGTCAACATTAATAATAGCACATAATTACAGTATAAAAATATCTTCCATGATATATCTAATGATATTATTTTGTATTATGAATGTACATATTTTTTTTCTACAATATTGGTTAAACTTCACAAAGCTTGAAAAAAAAATCTTACAAACTATCTTTTGGAACTAAGGGAGTACTGATATGTCAAAAATCCTTTTCTACCCCTAGCCCAGCTGCATGTATTCCGCCGTAGATGATATCCTTTAAATTCAGGATATCTCTTTTGCTACAACAAACTCGTTTATCGATCTCAACCAGGCTGAGCTGAGCATCGCATTTTTTTTTCAAATCATACAAGAGAGCCAAATGTATTTCATTAGATTGAAAGAAGAGTACAGCGCCATAGAAGACACCCCACAACACGAAAGATGGCACGATCCAACAACAAAACCATAACCTAAACAACGACGATGAATCTAAGGACCCTGGCACAAACGTTGGCAACCAACGACCTAGACATAACACTAGAGAACCCACACAAGTACAAGTAAGGACCACAAAGAAGCATAAGCATTGACCACCCGTCGAAGGAGGTTGCAACTTCTGAGAGCAATGACCACGACAACAGAAGCACAAGTCTTCCATTATGACCGCTTCCACTGACCCAACTTTCACGAGCACAGAGAGCCAGGCGAAGACGGCCAAGCCAACCATAGTATTTATTCAGAGACCTCGACATTTAATCCGTATCTAGAATTCTAGATCCACAAGAGATCTCTCTAGGAGAAAGAAAGGCCCACAAGAAAATCATTTTCGTTTCCAACTTGGATCCACGAGCAATCCTGGTTTGTCTAAACTCAACAAAAGGGGACCTATACATGCATGGCGTGGTTTCGGTATGGACCATCAGGAGTACAGGACCACCATGCATTGAATCCAAAACATGCATGAATGGGCATCCGTACTCGATCTACCATCCAAACATCGAATTAGGCACACAGGACAGGAGGCATTATCCACAGTCAGAAACTCGAAACTGAATTATGCAGCATGAAGCTCGTACCTCTTGAGGCGCTTGTGCTCCTTGTCGGCCGGGGTGCGTCCGCGGCGGCGCGCGCTGCCTTGCGCGGTGGAGGACTGGGCGCGCTCCGGCCCGTCGGCTTCCCTCCTGCCGGACGTGGACGCGCCGCTTGGCCCCAGGCCCAGCTCCGGCACCGTCCCTATCTCGTCGTCGCTCTCCATCCCTGCAGTCCAACGAAGCTCAGCTTAGCTCGGTTCACCATACTTCTTTCGAAGACATCGGTCTTTCTGCAAACACAAACGCGCATAAACGCAAATTCTGCTGCATAAATGAGTGCAGAGCTTCTTTCCTCAAAATGCCCAGTTAAAGATGGCGTGAAATTCGACCCAAAATTCTAGAAAAGTATAGAACATCTCTGGCAAGTGATCAAGATGATCGGAACTTTCGGAAGCCCGGCCCAATGGACACTCACCGGAAGGCACAGCGCACAAGAGCTTGGTTTCAAGAACCGATCGAGCTAAAACAGCATTACAGCAGGAGAGAATTGAAGTTGTAGAGCTTGCCTTCCTTGTGCCCCATGTGGTTGCCGGAGCTGGACGACCTGTCGCTGCTCGAAGGCCGCGAGCTCTCCCCCTGCTCCTGCATTCTCTCCCCGCCTCTCTCGTCCCTCCCAATCCCGAGGAAGACGAGGCTACCTCTGCTCCTCTCTTCCTATCTTCCTCCTCCCAGCTGCTACTACTTGCTTGTATGGACCATGACAACTTTTTTGTCTTAAGGCGGCACAAAGCGCAGGTATTTCACGGATCAGCCCCTGCAAAGCCCAGTGCGTTTCATACAAGCACCCAATTTGCATTTCAGTCCCTGTGCAGCGTAGTCGCGGCAGGAAAGAGGCTCAAACGGGGATATCGCGGCGAGGAACGGGGTTCCATGTAAGACGCGGCTTCGGGAGACGTCATTTATTGGCCCGAAAGTTGCATGGGGGTTTGGGTTTTAGCGGGGCGATCCCAGCCACCCAGCCCGCGAGGATCGCACGGCTGGGAACCGCAGGTCGTGGCTGCCCTGGAGACCACCCGCCCGGAGTCGCGATCCACAGGCGCGGAGACCCGCTACGTGGAGGCGCTGAGGCCCTTCCGCTTCGCCTGCCACACTGACGCGCGGGCCATCGGGCCCGTGGTCCTACCCGTCAGTGAGCTGTCTCGATGTATCGTGGCGCTTTCGCCCGAGGCCGCCGCGCGCGTGCGCGTTTGCTCGGGGCTCGCTGGCGCCTCGTCGGCCACGCAGAAAAAGAAGCCAAATATCTATCGCACGGACGCAGGTGGTGGTGCCTTTTCGATATCGCCGTCCTGGAAGTAACTAGTATAACGCCCGTGCGTTGCCACGGGCTTTTCAAAATTTATAATCAGTATTTTTCATTTATCATTCCCTCATATTGGATGATTATGAGGTGCTCTAATTAGAAACACAACAATCAAATATTAGAAAATTTCATCGAACGAACAACAACGAATAATACGATATCTATCAAACGAATAAAATGAGGTCATATTTTTGATCCGTCATGCACTTCTGGTGAAAAGTGCCTATCCCTTTTAGAATCAACCCACTGTTTGCTCGCACGCAAAAAAATACATCTCTAAAGTGGGGAACCGATCGGTGCCAAAAAGAACTCAAACTCCTATCCAATCTCGACTTCGTGCTCTTCCACTTCCATTGATAAAGATGGAACGTCAAGGGTTTCATCATGATGACCTCGAGCAGCCGCCGACATCCCTCCCCACATCTACCCTACCCCCTGCTGCCGCTTGCACTGTCCTTGCTCCTCGAGGGAGCTAGGGACACAATGTTCTCTAGGATGGGCATGACCAGATTCACGAGGAGGCCACATTCTTCCATGGAAACCCAACCAAGCACACCATCCTCCGCAACCATCCAATCCCGGCCTAACAAAGTCAAGACCCGCCATCGATCCACAAATCAGGCTCGCCGCATCCAGGTTCACTGCAAGTCTGCGACGAGTCTGTAGTCGACATCTTGAGTTTGGCTATCTCCAGGGAAGAATCATCGGATCCTGCTTACTTTTACCATCACTTCGTCTCTTTCCAAGGCAGCGACACCACCCAGCCAATCACCACCACCGTTTGCGGCTTGCCTACATAAAATCATGAGAAATCCCCATGGCGGTGCTGTAAGATCACCTTGGCGACCTCGACAGTGACCGACTGGTCTAAGATCTAAGCTAGCCGCTCTTTGTAGAAACCAATAGAAGTAGGCATGTGACTCAGATTTGTTCTTTGGTGTGCATGCGTTTCTTGCTGCCCACCAGCTCTTGTCTACAACTCGCCTATCTCTGTACCAACTCTTGGTCTACAACTCGCCTATCTCCATGCTCGAGACGACCAAGCTCGATGCGCAAGCCGCATACGTCTGCTAGAACTATATCCAGGCCCTATGATTTTTGGATCACTTGCACTATGGGTGCCAGGACCGGAGTCGCCCTCATCCACCAAGTAGATCAAGGAGGCCCACCACCTAGACTCTACATCGCAACATTTTGTGTTTTCCTATAAAAAGTAAAGAACCTTCTCTAATAAACATAAATATAACCTTTTGGTTTTATAGTCTCAACTTTCCTACACTTCAATACTAGAAGGATTTCTTGGTTTTATTTAATGACCTTCTTGAATGTCATTCACTTAGAAAGGCAGTAATACAATTTGTGATATTAAGGCAAATTATTAGTCATATTAAAGTGCAAAAGGCCCTATAGGAGTCAAAGCATGACTTTTATGGTTATACTGTAATTTGCAAGATCTAAGATTTATGCAAGTGTACAATTAGAGAAGAGCCAATTAAATAGATTTTCACATTTAAAATAGTACGATTAGCAGTAGCACTTCAATTTTTTCATGTTTGATCAACTTGCTAGGTGGTTATCACTAAGCATGTTGGAACGATGAGCATAACCTAACTTAGTTCAGTATGTGTTGCTGCAAATTAGTTCAGTACGTACGAAGTTGTTGCTAATTTCAATGCCTGGCTGTTGCAAGTTTCTAATGAAAAAGTACTTCAGGTCAAAGGTCAGGGAATATACACTTTTGTTATCATGGTTGTTTCCTTATAGTGAACAACTTTGATCACGACTTCAGCAGCTACTATGTATAAGAAGACATTAGCTAAGTAGATATAGGCAAAGAAAGCATGTAGGCAAAACCAGAATTAAAAACATCCTTCTCAATGGAGCTCGTGCAGTTCGGAAGACCCTAATCATCGATGAGGGACCCCTCCGATGGTAGCATGGCGTGACAATTGCCGTCAATGACGACACCCAAAGTACCTTGCATAATCCATCGATCCAGTTCGGAACAATCAAGCACATACCTTGCAAAGTGATGTGGATCTGAAGTAGAGGTGGGAAGGTAAAGCCTCAGGTGAGGTGGAATGAGACGTTGATATAGACGTGCACGCATGAGAATAAGGCGGTGCCCAGGATGGATCTCCATCGGAGGAGGCCGGATCCGCTGGGGAGGAGGTCGCTGTAGTACCTGCCATCTGTGCGATGGATCACGGGGCTGGCAGGCAGGGGGAGGGGATAGGAG
Organism: Triticum aestivum; assembly: GCF_018294505.1. NCBI lineage: Eukaryota > Viridiplantae > Streptophyta > Magnoliopsida > Poales > Poaceae > Triticum > Triticum aestivum. The sequence goes on along the minus strand of NC_057810.1, from coordinate 282,673,603 downwards.
GGAGCGGGTGGGCTAGAGCGCAGATGGCGGGTGCCCCCGACGACGGCTGGGAAGGATGGTGGAGGAGGTGGATGAGGATGGCGGCGGCGGCGTCTGCAGTTGCGCCTCGTCCGCAGCCGTGCTGGTGGTGGTCGATGCGAGAGCCGGATGGCGTCGGCCAGAATCAGGCAGGGGCGACAAAGATTTAGAGGAGAGAGAGAATGGAGGCGATGAGCGATGGGAGGAAGGGCCACCGGCGATTGGGGTGGCCTCAGATCCACCCTCCGTGGCCGCCTATTTCATGGGACGAACACCCGTGCTCATCGTCGGGCTCGCCTTCGGCCGCTGCCTCGCCGACATTCACGACGTAGAGCCCCTTCCTCCGATCCCATTTGCCAGGGAGGCAGCGCCATCCTTCATCGTAGAGAACGAGTCCACACTGAGATCCCAACCAGATCGTGATTGCGCCTCCCCAAACCGCAGCGGCACATCCCACTCCATCAACGACCAACCTATATGAGGCGGAGGGTCAGTGTAGGACGCGAGCGCCATCACCATGGACGTGGGGGACGCCGTAGGTGGGAAGGAGGCGGCGACGGCGTCTGTGTCAGGAAGATCGCACGACGGTGGCGGCGTTTACTCGAGGGGACCGAGAGGAGCTGCGTTTGGCGCCGGGTGGGTTCTTTGGTGCGTGCGTGGGGCTGGAGATTGTGATAGGTGATCAGGTGAGGGCGTGCCATACCTGGATCGATAGCCTTACCATACCTGGTGGTAATTTAAATTTATTACCATATTCGATATTTCCCGAGTTATGGCCTTACCATACCTGGATTGATAGCCTTTGGGGTAATTTACATTTATTACCATATAATTACCATATTCAAAATTTCCTGAGTTATGACCTTACCATACCTGGATTGATTTATTACTATAGTGGATTAATTATGATTTATTACTATATGATTTATTACTATACGTGGATAGCCTTACCATACCTGGTGGTAATTTAAATTTATTACCATATTCGATATTTCCCGAGTTATGGCCTTACCAT
>NC_057810.1:282672040-282672560 GCF_018294505.1 Triticum aestivum | reverse complement strand
CCATATAATTACCATATTCAAAATTTCCTGAGTTATGACCTTACCATACCTGGATTGATTTATTACTATACGTGGATTAATTATGATTTATTACTATATGATTTATTACTATACGTGGATAGCCTTACCATACCTGGTGGTAATTTAAATTTATTACCATATTCGATATTTCCCGAGTTATGGCCTTACCATACCTGGATTGATAGCCTTTGGGGTAATTTAAATTTATTACCATATTCGATATTTCCCAATTTATGGCCTTACCATACCTGGATTGATAGCCTTTGGGGTAATTTAAATATATTACCATATAATTACCATATTGAAAATTTCCTGAGTTATGACCTTACCATACCTGGATTGATTTATTACTATACGTGGATTAATTATGATTGATTACCATAAATACGTTGGGTATTGCCGGTCAGACGAGAAAAGAGAAACACCGGTGGTAGGGGCTGGTGGGAGGTGGGACGAAGAAAAACCGGTTGAAAATAAACCGGTTGAAAATAAACCGGTT
>NC_057810.1:282671348-282672030 GCF_018294505.1 Triticum aestivum | reverse complement strand
GGAGGGACTATTCAACCAATTCGTCCATTAGGAGTAGAGATATGGAGGTTGCCATGGAGTTATAAATATATGTAGGATTCATAGGTCGGTGTTGACTTGGGCGATAGGATGAGTTAATCGAAAGGAGGTCGGTTATAGGATGGGGTCAAAGAAAACCTAGGTAAAGATGATGCCAAATGCAGTCTGCAACCCATGTCAACCCATGTGCTAGAACTGGATAGCTATCTTCATGGACACAAATATACCATTGTTTGGTTCTATTCTCTTTTAGTTTGTAGAGTAAGAATTTGAATAATTTGAGTATCATTCTATCTCTCAATTGTTGAGAAATTGTGATCAAACCATGCAATGAAGGAACCAAATCAAAAGAAGCTTTCACTTGTGCTTTCTAGCCATTTAAAATAAGCATGTGGCATCAAATTATTTAATGGTGTGTCAGCCAATTCCATGATTTTCTAGAAGAGAGAGGCTCGCACTTCACAATATTCATAATTTCAAGGTATGAAAACCTTGCACACACACCTAAATTCAATAAAATATACGACAAATATATAAACAATTATACAATACACACTTGTGACACTATAAACAAATAACTTCAGTTCATGACAGCCTGATCATCCCAGGCCCAGCTTCCAGGGTTTCCACCCCTCCCACCATGTACGGCTCCCCCTCCCACCTC
>NC_057810.1:282642013-282671338 GCF_018294505.1 Triticum aestivum | reverse complement strand
CCATATTCGATATTTCCCAATTTATGGCCTTACCATACCTGGTTTGATAGCCTTTGGGGTAATTTAAATTTATTACCATATAATTACCATATTCAAAATTTCCTGAGTTATGACCTTACCATACCTGGATTGATTTATTACTATACGTGGATTAATTATGATTTATTACTATATGATTTATTACTATACGTAGATAGCCTTACCATACCTGGTGGTAATTTAAATTTATTACCATATTTGATATTTCCCGAGTTATGGCCTTACCATACCTGGATTGATAGCCTTTGGGGTAATTTACATTTATTACCATATAATTACCATATTCAAAATTTCCTGAGTTATGACCTTACCATACCTGAATTGATTTATTACTATACGTGGATTAATTATGATTGATTACCATAAATACGTTGGGTATTGCCGGTCAGACGAGAAAAGAGAAAAACCGGTGGGAGGGGCTGGTGGGAGGTGGGACGAAGAAAAACCGGTTGAAAATAAACCGGTTGAAAATAAACCGGTTGAAAATAAACCGGTTGAAAGTGGGGGGGACTATTCAACCAATTCGTCCATTAGGAGTAGAGATGCTCTCCGGAAGCTCATCGGGCCACAACGGCAGCGTGATCATCGTCCAGCCAGATATTCCATACTCGAATCTCGATGGTGCCTGGTGCGCATCTTTGCAAAGGAGGAGATATTTTAACTTTGTCGATTAGCTAAGGGCAGGGCAATGAAGGCTGGTTCAACTCAAGCACTTGTATCGCATTGTCAAGCTATGGGCTAAGGGCATCTCCAACGTTAACCCACAAATTTGCTGCGGCATCGGTCTGCGGACACAGGAAGTCATCCAACGCTGCATGCATACATTTCAACCACTGTTTGAATTGACCGGACGAATTTCATGCAAACACATCGGTTTTTGAGCATGATTGGTTTGATATCAATATTTGGCACACCTGTTAGAATTGTGTCGAATATTATTGTACAAGTTAGGTTACAGTTGGACTTGGTTTTGGATTGTGTGTAGACAGGGTAGGAGTTGTGTCCTAATAGGACACTTGTATCCTAGGCGTCTCATATATATCGGAGGGGTAGACACACCATGTAACCTATGCCAACATAATAGCACAGGCACGCGGGGGAGCCGGCGGGTGTGCCGGCGCCCGGGCGGCCGGAGTGCGGTGTTGTGACGGTGTCACGGGGAGGAGCGCCCGTAGTCATGCCCCGGGGATGTTGCCATATCGGTGAACCTTGTTAACAAATATCGGTGTCGTGCTCGTGTGATTGCTTGGTCCTCGATAGACTGACGGTGCGCCTCGAAATAATTCTAACAAGTGGTATCATGAGCAAAGGTTGAAGAGGTAGTTGTGCATCGATTTAGAGGAAGATCAAAGTTGAGTTCGTCGTGGAGATGACGTGGAAGTCTATCTTGTACCACGGTCGATTTATACTATGAGATCTCAGTGGAGATTGCAAGCATCGCGACGGAAGGATCGTGGTCGGCGGTTGCAGCAGCAGGCTCGAACGAGCAGTCAGTCAGGCGCCTTGTCGATCAGATCGATCTGGAGCGGCGAGGGGCGCTGTGCCGCAGAAGCGCGAGGCGCGTGCTATGGAGGCAGGAGGCCGATGTTTGGCGCGTGGACGCTGGAGATCAGGGCCTCGTGGGCCACCGTGGCTAGGTGCAAGTGCGTTGTGCGGCTGAGGAGGGCGTCAAGGCAATGCACAGATGTGCGAGACGGACACGACGTAGGGTGGAGCATGTTTGCCGTCGAATAATTTCGACTGGGTCGGACTGGACTGTCTGACGGATTGACGGGGATGTCGGTCAAAGCAGGAGACAGCGGTTGATTTCAGCGACGGCGACATAGGAGCGTGATGCTGATGGTGGCCGACTTCTGGGGCGTGGAAACACGTGGTGCAGGCCTGAGGGCTTGTGCAGCTTCGACAGACTATGGCGTGAGGTTGATTCAAGATGGTGCGCACAGGAGAGCTTGAAGTCGATAGGGCGCGGGAGGGTGGCACGTACAACCACCATGGAGTCATGTTGAAGGTAGAGTTGGAGTCTGATGGACAACTTCACTCTGTGCTGATGGAGGGGCTACGGCGTAAATGCATGGAGAGTCGAAGCCTATTTCAGCGGGATAGCGAGAGACACGTGGATCGGATTGGGTACCAATGGTCTGATGGAGACGTGATACTCGGCATCGGTCGGTGTTGATCTATGGTTCTCTGCAGTAGCGGTTTGAGTGGTGCGGGTCTGCAGCCCTAGAGACTCGACCAGGACAGCAGAGACTCGACGCGGTGATAGCGGCGAGGCGTGCGGCAAGCACGGGACACAGCGACAGGCCAAGGCACTGGTATGTGCAGGGGGTGCTGAAGCAGTGTTGACAAGTACCAGATTCAAGTTGGTGACTGGGTTTATCGGTGCCGGTTGATGGACGGGAGTTGACCATGGAGAGTCTGAGAAAGTGGCGGAAAGTCTTAATGTCAAAAGCTGAGAGAGAGAGAGAGTACATGGTCGCATATTCTGTGGTGTTCAGTGCACATGGCAAAGTGCGGATGACAAGTATAGAAGGAGACGGAGTGCTATAGCAGTGGGACATGTCAGAGACTATCCGGAAGAAGGGTGAGACAACTGCGAATTTGACTCAGGGTGACACAGGGCGACGGTGAAATTCCTTCAAGTTTCAGACAAGCAGTCAAGAAAGAGTGGTGATGTTGAGTTCAGGTAACTCTTATATGCGGCGTCCAATAAGTGAGTTGTTGTTCATTTTTTCACGCAGACAGTGGTCGATGTGTGATGGCGCTGAACGGATTCTCCTGAAGTTGGGAGCACAAAGTAGAGTAATGAGGAACTTAATTTTGCTCGAGTGTTGACTGTGAAGAAGACGAGAAGGGACTACAGTTGTAGGTGGAGTCACATGGAGTCCGGGAGTAGCAGTGTTGCTCATGGCATATCTCAAGTCCAATGTACATGGAGGTTCGGCGCATGGATGAATCCAAGATGGTGAAGAATATTCGCCAAGGTGGAGTTTGTTAGAATTGTGTCGAATGTTATTGTACAAGTTAGGTTACAGTTGGACTTGGTTTTGGATTGTGTGTAGACAGGGTAGGAGTTGTGTCCTAATAGGACACTTGTATCCTAGGCGTCTCATATATATCGGAGGGGTAGACACACCATGTAACATATGCCAACATAATAGCACACGCACGCGGGGGAGCCGGCGGGTGTGCCGGCGCCCGGGCGGCCGGGGTGCGGTGTTGTGACGGTGTCACGGGGAGGAGCGCCCGTAGTCATGCCCCGGGGATGTAGCCATATCGGTGAACCTCGTTAACAAATCTCGGTGTCGTGCTCGTGTGATTGCTTGGTCCTCGATAGACTGACGGTGCGCCTCGGAATAATTCTAACAACACCAACATTTGATAGAGTCAGAAGTTGTCAAATATGATAACTTTTTGTGAGGTTGATAAAAAAAATTGGTAGCCAATCAATCACTAGTCAACATGCCAACTTTTGACATCAAACCAATCATGCTTTCATATAAATCCGACAAAATTCATTACGTTTTGAATATTTTTCATATAACCGGACAATATTCATTACATTTCTCATATAAACCGGACTAAACCTTATTCTAAACCTAATCTAAATGATCGTCGATGCTTGTTCCCCATGTCCGGCCATGAGCCCCAAGAACTGAAACTCCGGCTATTGCCTTCGCCTTCTCCACTTCCGCCTCTGTAACCTCCGCCTCACGAGCCCCGGGCGTCGTCGGCATCCGTCTACTGGTTGGCCTACCAAACGACAGCAATGGCGGTCATCTCCTTCTTCTGCTCTAAGGAGAGGGTGTACTAGAGGGCTTTGGAGCGTGATGAGGCCATGGTAGGCGTGGTACGGAGAGGAGAAAGGGATCGGAGGAGGATGACTGTGGCTATTGTCGGGGCTGGAGTTTATATAGTGGATGGATGGCAATGCGCCACGATGGTGTTGTTAATGGTGGGCGGCAGATGGGCGGACGGGTGGTGCTAAAGTAGGTTCCTCAGCGCACACACGGTTTTAGTGGAGAAAGGTGAGCGGTTTGTAGCCGTTTCAATGAGGCGAGGAGGCGTGTTCAGTTGGGCATGCAGTGGGCGACGCTCTCTCGGCCGTCGCTTGCTGGCGGTGAGAGGTCACGTCCATTCTGCGCTAGCATCAATGCAGAGCGGCGCTCTACAGCGGCATAAATGTGGGCAGCTGGTGTCGGTGTGGGGGAGGGGGTAATGGTGGGCCAGCGTAGTTAGAAGTGGGCGTGGCAGCGGTCCAGACGCCCGCAAAGCTCCCCTAGTTTGTCTCTGGTTTGCGGGAAAAACTGCATCCGGACCACCGGACGGATCGATACAGGCCCGCGTTGGATGATACAACACGTCCGGACCGCGCGGTCCGGACAGTTGCGGTTGTTTGAGGCTGACTCACAAACCCGACGCCGCATCCATCCTTGGATCGAGGGACCAGTCCGCGGACACGGGTGCAGGAGTCGGCCATCCAACGCCAGGCCCTAAATGTGTGCCAGTAAGGTTAATTTGAAACTCAAATCTGTCTGATCACATAGCGCGACCCGGATCACACCAACGTCGAATCACATCCCTCATTACAACCAAAAAGAGGCAAGGATGCAAAGTTTTTACATACCCGATCACAGAAGGAATATGGTCCGGCAGTCCATGCAAAAATAGAAAAATGGGGTTTTCGCCCTGCCGGACCGGCAATCCTAGTCTCCATGTTAAATCTGCCTTCTCTGCCTCTGCCTCTACCTTCAGCTCTTCCTTCTACCGCTTCAACATTTTGAAACGGGCGGCTTGCATGATCATCCTTGAATCAGCATCTGAATCCTCCATCTTTAAGGTCAACATCTTCGCGCCCTCCAAAGCGGTTGCATCTCAACCATCTTCTCTTTGAGCATGGTCTTGTTATCTTCAAGCTTGAGCTTCTTCTCGGTTGCCGCCATCAACAAGTTAAATCTCTCCGCCTTTTTCCCATTGACATCGGAACGCTTGACGTATGCCTCCTCTTTCTTGCACAAGATGTCCTTGAACCTTTCCGTCATCTTGGCCACCGCCCCTTCTCGATTCGCCCTCTCCTCCCGCCGTTTTCTTTCCCCGGAACCCTCTTCTAACCTTCTTGAGTGGTTCTTTTGTTAGGTCGGTTGGATCACCGGTTTCTTCCTGGTTCCATGAGCGATGGTCTTGGCAATGTATAGATTATGTTAAGCTTCATGCACTAGCCAATGCAACCAAAAGTCCGAACTGACGGAAAGGGCTAGGCAATCCACATATACACTTCAACACCCCCTCTCACGTGTGATGCGAGAAGTCAACACATGGATAGACTCAGTGGTATGGCTCAAGAGGCCTATACGTGGACACAGAGGGGGTCAGCAATTTTTAGATAAACTGCGAAAGCCAGGACTTGAACTCAAGACCTTAACTCTGATACCATGTTAAGCTTCATGCACTAGCCAACGCAACCAAAAGTCTGAACTGATGGAAAGGGCTAGGCAATCTACATATACACTTCAACAGATTCCACTTGGATTGTCCATTCAACTTGAACCAACAATGCATGATGGTGAAGTTCTTCTTCTCCATCTTCAAGAACACACTACACGCACAAGAATGCTACAAATAAAACATTGTCAACAATGAATATCCAGCCAAATGATCTATAAAACAATGCTTATTCGACCAAATGATCTACCAAACAATGCATATCCGGCCAAGTGATCTATGAAACAATGCATATATGACCAAATGATGTACAAAACAATGCATATCTGGCCAAATGATGAACTTACTTGCTCGGTGGTTTGCGCACCACTTGGCCACCATGCGATGAGTTGCCTCAAGTGGTCGCAATACATCGACACAACCTCTTGGATGATGTACCATTAATGGTTGAGAGACTTTGCGCCACAGTTACGGATGAGCGCATCGGAGTAGGGCTCGAAATGCTTGTGTTCATGGAACCAAGAGCGAATGTTAGCCCAAAATGTTGTGCCCTTTTGCTCCATGCCATCGATCGGATCAAGGCTAGTGGCCAACCACACATCTCACAACAATTCGTCCTCCCGCATGTTAAGGCTTTCTCCTCTAGCCCTCTTCTTTGGATCGACAATAAATTCATCCAAATCATTGTCATCGCCGTCCTCCTCTTGGGTGGCTCAGTCCTGTTGTTGTGTGTCTGTGCCTGGCTAGATGTACATGACAAACTATGTAGCCTAGATGCGTGCCCGGCCGGGTATATATGTCAGACTGGGTGTAGCCCTGCTGCAAGCCCGGCTAGGTGTACGAGCCGTCCTGGGTGGTATCTCGCTAGCCCTTTCTAAGACCATAAAACATAAATGCATAGCGCCTATGAAGTTCAAGCAACTACTAAACAATGTAATTCAGCATAGAAAACATCTTTTCATTCTTCATTCAACATTAATTAGACCCAATGCATGTTAAATTAAGGATGGAAATAGCACTCCCTAAGTTGGGGCTTGAATAAGAAGGTGATGACTCAACAATAAAATAAAAGAAGGTCATTCATAGAGGGAACCAGAGATTTGACATCTACCAGAGCTCATTGGTTTAAAATAGAGGAGAATTTATCTTGGGAGGTGCACTTTTCAGCCAACGGTTAATGACAGAGAATCTCGTCATCTTATATGCTATACATGTGTGTGTTGGGGAACGTAGCAATAATTCAAAATTTTCTACGCATCTCCAAGATCAATCTATGGAGAGACTGGCAGCGAGAGAGAGGGGAGTGCATCTTCATACCCTTGAAGATCACGATGCGGAAGCGTTACAGGAACGCGGATGAAGGAGTCGTACTCGTAGCGATTTAGATCACGGTTGATTTCGATCTAAGCGCCGAACAACGGCGCCTCCGCGTTCAACACACGTACAGCCCGGGGACGTCTCGTCCTTCTTGATCCAGCAAGGGGAGAGGAGAAGTTGAGGGAGAGCTCCGGCAGCATGACGGCGTGGTGGTGGAGCTTGCAGTTCTCCGGCAGGGCTTCGCCAAGCACTACTACGGAGGAGGAGGTGTTGGGGAGGGAGAGGGCTACGCCAGGGGAAGGGGTGAAGCTCCCATGCGCCTCCACACTATGTATAGGGGTGGAGGGAGCTGGTTTCTTACCCTCCAAGTCCATTGGGGCGTTGGCAAAGGTGGGAGGAAAGAAATCCCATCATTTCCTTCCCCACCGATTGTTATCCCCCCTTTTTAGGGATCTTGATCTTATCCCTTCGGGATATGATCTTATTCCTTCTAAGGGGGGATCTTGGTGCGTCTTGACCAGGGGTGTGGGGCCTTGCCCCCACTACCCACGTTCATGTGGATCCCCCCATGCAGGTGGGACCCACTCCGGAACCTTCTAGAACCTTCCCGGTACAATACCGAAAAACCCCGAACATTTTCCGGTGGCCAAAATAGGACTTCCCATATATAAATCTTTACCTCCGGACCATTCCGGAACTCCTTGTGACGTCCGGGATCTCATCCGGTACTCCGAACAACATTCGGTAACTGCACACTAATTCCTATAACAACTCTAGCGTCACTGAACCTTAAGTGTGTAAACCCTACGGGTTCGGAAATCATGCAGACATGACCAAGACAGCTCTCTGGCCAATAACCAACAGCGGGATATGGATACCCATGTTGGCTCCCACATGTTCCACGATGATCATCGGATGAACCACGATGTCAAGGATTCAAGCAATCCCGTATACAATTCCCTTTGTCAATCGGTACGTTACTTGCCCGAGATTCGATCGTCGGTATCCCAATACCTCGTTCAATCTTGTTACCGGCAAGTCACTTTACTCATTCCGTAATGCATAATCCCGTGACTAACTACTTAGTCACATTGAGCTCATTATGATGATGCATTACCGAGTGGGCCCAGAGATACCTCTCCGTCACACGGAGTGACAAATCCCAGTCTCGATTCGTGCCAACCCAACGGATACTTTCGGAGATACATGTAGTGCACCTTTATAGCCACCCAGTTACGTTATGACGTCTGGCACACCCAAAGCATTCCTACGGTATTCGGGAGTTGCACAATCTCATGGTCTAAGGAAATGATACTTGACATTAGAAAAGCTTTAGCAAACAAACTACACGATCTTGTGCTATGCTTAGGATTGGGTCTTGTCCATCACATCATTCTCCTAATGATGTGATCCCGTTATCAATGACATCCAATGTCCATGGTCAGGAAACCATAACCATCTATTGATCAACGAGCTAGTCAACTAGAGGCTCACTAGGGACATGTTGTGGTCTATGTATTCACACATGTATTACGGTTTCCAGTCAATACAATTATAGCATGAACAATAGACAATTATCATGAACAAGGAAATATAATAATAACCATTTTATTATTGCCTCTGGGGCATATTTCCAAGAGTGTGAGAACAATTCCCATGCTTAACACCCCCTCCACCTTGTCTTTACAGAAACCATGACTAGCCGAATTCCCGAGCACCTGCCAACATGCCCTAGGGAGGAGTGCTTTTTATTTGTTTATTAGTTCAGGACTGATCATCCCATTTACCAACTCTTTTTGCAGTTTTAAACAAGTAGATGTCATACTTGTTGAGATGAACACAACATTTAGCATAGAAGATGACACTCTCTCCTACCATTCCATGAATTTACGGGCACATAAAACAGGTATTTATTTGAATGCTTAGAGATGACACATGCAATTTACTTGTAACGGTAGAGTAATACCGTATAAAGGAAGATTTAGTGGACTCTTTATGGCATAACTTTTGGTTTAGGGTTTTTGATGCACATGCAACATTTCCGCTTAGTACAGGAAAATGCTAGCAATAGACTGGAAAGTGACCAACTAGAGAGCGACAACATTCATAATCATGAATTTTGAATGACCAACATTAAATAGTAGCAGGAGGAGGATATAAACACACTAAACATAAATATTTCAAGACAATATTGGATTTGAATCAATTACATGTGCGAACATGTACCAAGTGAGGACACTTAAATTCTTTAGAGGAGGATACCATCCTGACATACCACATCAGAATTAATTTAATGCAGGTTGACACCCAATATAACATATTATCCACTCCTAAGTATGGCATAAGAAAACATGAAATCTAATCATCATCGCACACATGTTTATGATTACTTCCTTTGGTGATCCGGAAATGGAGCGGAAAGGATTCTCGCCTTTTTCCCCAGAGGTGGCCCTGAGTTATCGAACCCATGGGAGGCCCATGCCCATTAAGTTAGGTCTCAAACAAGGTTTTGCTAAAGAACTAATTGCAGATTTGTATGTACCTGATCATAACTCAAACTGACACATGAATAACACTTATAATAAAAATAGGCATGGGTATGAGGTCTTATGCTTACAACCATATATTTGTGACAAGACCAAATTTGATCTTAATTTGTGCCCTGGAAGTTACCCTTCTAGATGTGCTTGCTACGTATCGAAGTGGGGGATCTATCCAAATTAAGTCTTGACCGGCGCGCATCCTGCATCAAGAATCAGTTGTCCGATCGAAGGCCCTATCCGCCGCATGGGGTTGCCTCGATAATTAAGATTGCAATAATCATACAAAAGCTTGGGTGTTTAATGGCTACACCTCTTGAATCCCCAGGGATAGGATCCCTGTTACCGTACTAAATCTTCTGCCACTGGTGTTCAGAATAACACTTCACAGTCTCCCTGCCCTTAGCCTCTCTGTGGCTCATTCTCCATGATCCTGGGTACTTGCAGGGATGGAGAATGCAACCGAGACAAGAGACAACTATGGAACAATTTTATGTTACACATACGAGACATTAATTCGAAGTCCTTCCATTGATCCCTCTAACAAATACATCGTGTTGCATGGCTCTTGCCTCTACCCATATCTTGTTGAACTACTCACACATGGCTCTTGTCTTGCAATGGATGTTGCATGTGATACACGCTTACAAATATGACTAGATCGTGGAGATGAAGGTGGTCGCTATGGAGATGGAAAAGGCGGCGGCTAGTGTTGATGGAGATTAGGATTACAAATACACATAGAAAGATAGGGTGGGTGGTGGTGGGTGGTGGGTGGTGGGCACAGGAGGTGGGCTGGGCTGCCCACCACCCACCAGGCACATAGAAAGATAGGGGCTTATGGTTTCACCTCCCAACTTATTCACCTTAAGGGTGATGTCGACAATAATAACTCATGTTCACTCACATCCAACTGGATATATGTGCCTAGATCTTTCCCCACCACATGGTGCTTGCCATAGAGAAAAATAAAAAGGAATAGAGAGGAATACTTTCCCTCGTGCATAAAAAGTATATACATAAAAGTAAGAGATAGGCCCTTCGCAGAGGGAAGCAGAGGTTGTCATGCACTTTTTGGTTGTATGCACAATCTCTTAATGCAAAAGAACTGTAGGACCTTGAAGTATGTCTAGAGGGGGGTGATTAGACTACTTGACCAATTAAAAACTTAACCTTTTCCCAATTTTAGAGTTTGGCAGATTTTAGCCATCTTTGGACAAGTCAAGCAATCATCACACAATTCAAGCAAGCACGCAAAGAGTATATGAGCAGCGGAAATTAAAGCATGCAACTTGCAAGAATGTAAAGGGAAGGGTTTGTAGGATTCAAACGCAATTGGAGACACGAATGTTCTTGTTGTGGTTCCGATAGGTGGTGCTATTGTACATCCACGTTGATGGAGACTTCAACCCACGAAGGGTAACGGTTGCGCGAGTCCACGGAGGGCTCCACCCATGAAGGGTCCACGAAGAAGCAACCTTGTCTATCCCACCATGGCAGTCGCCCACGAAGGACTAGCCTCACTAGCGGTAGATCTTCACGAAGTAGGCGATCTCCTTGCCCTTACAAACTCCTTGGTTCAACTCCACAATCTTGCTGGAGGCTCCCAAGTGACACTTAGCCAATCTAGGAGACACCACTCTCCAAGAAGTAACAAATGGTGCGTTGATGATGAACTCCTTGCTCTTGTGCTTCAAATGATAGTCTCCCCAACACTCAACTCTCTCTCATGGGATTTGGATCTGGTGGAAAGAAGATTTGAGTGGAAAGCAACTTGGGGAAGGCTAGAGATCAAGATTCATATGGTAGGAATGGAATATCTTGGCCTCAACACATGAGTAGGTGGTTCTCTCTCAGAAATGGTAAGTTGGAAGTGTAGGTTTAGTCTGATGGCTCTCTCCACGAATGAATAGGAGGTGGAGGGGTATATATAGACTCCACACAAAATCTAACCGTTACACACAATTTACCAAACTCAGTGGGACCGAATCATCAAACTCGGTCGGACCGATTTAGTAAACCTAGTGACCGTTAGGATTTTCGATGGGACCGACATGCAACTCGGTAGGACCAATATGGTTAGGGTTAGAGCATAACTTAATCTTGGTGAGACCGATTACACAAACTCGGTGAGACCGATTTTGGTAATAAGCTTTCCAGAGAGTTGGTCAGGTAAACTCGGTGGGACCGATTCGCTCATTTCAGTGAGACCGAAATGTTACGAAAGGGAAACAGGGAGTTTACATTGCAATCTCGGTGGGACCGATCGCTCACTTCGGTTAGACCGAAACATTACAAAGGGAAACATTTTAGTGGCTATGACCTTTGGAATCGGTGGCGCCGGATAGGAAGAATCGATGTGACCGATTTTGTCTTTGGGTTTAGGTCATTTGTGGAAGTGGGAAAGTAGCTGAGGGTTTTGGAGCATATCACTAAGCACATGAAGCAAGAGGCTCATTAAGCAACACCTCATCCCTCCTTGATAGTATTGGCTTTTCCTATAGACTCAATGTGATCTTGGACCACTAAAATATAAAATGAAGAGTCTTGAGCTTGAGGCTTGAGCCAATCCTTTGTCCTTAGCATCTTGAAGGAGTTCCCACATCCTTTAGTCCATGCCACTCCATTGTTGAACTTATCTGAAACATACTAGATAAAGGTGTTAGTCCAACAAGAGATATGTTGACATTAATTACCAAAACCACCTAGGGAGCACTTGTGCTTTCAATCTCCCCCTTTTTGGTAATTGATGACAACATACATCAAAGCTTTAGATAAAGATATAAGGAGTAGCAAGTAAAGCTTTGGAAAGACATGTAACAAACATAGCCCCCCCGTACATGTATGCAGTCATGTGAATGTGGAATGTAAAAGCATGTGAGAGCATAAACATGATAGAGCAGGCAATGTGTTACATGTATCTTGGCCATATGCATCAGAGCAAAGAATGTTGAAGAAAATACCTTCATGCTCATGAGTCCTTCTTGCAAATAGTATGTACATCAGCAAGAATTCCTCATACACATGATTGTGATGCATATACTTACCTTGTAGTCTTGAGTTGGATTAGGATGAAATGAACCTGCGTAAACAAGGTTAGATAACACAGATACATCTACTAGCTAGAGCAAACAGAAGAAACCACAAGAATACCAAGACTGGGATGACATGTAGAGAGTGAGTACTAAGTACCACATTGGATTAGACATGTCCCCAGGAGTAAAGATATGCAATGAATTTAAATGATTTCTTTCCCTTAGATGTCTTGCTCCCCCTGAATCTAACATGAGATACTGGGAGAAGATAGGGAATAGACAATCAGAGCTGAAAGATATGAATGATGAACAGAGCTAATGCATGCTAATGCAAATAAGCACAACAGATCATATGAACATGTCTCTCCCCTCAAGAAGACATGTGGGCATCTCTCCTCTTGAACACCAAGCATCTGGGATCCTTGAGAAATACTTTCTACTTAAGTATCCTCTCCCCCTGGAGATCTCTCCCCCAAGAAGATCTCTCTCCCCCTTAAGGATCTCTCCCCCCCTTTAGGAGATGATATCTCTCTCCCCCTTAAGAAGGTGATAAACTCTTTCTTCTTTGATGTGATATCTTTCTAAATGATAAGCTTTGATGTTCTCTCTCTCCCCCTTTGACATCAATTTCCAAGAAGGGTTTTTTGGAATCCGTCTAATGGGTTTGGTCCTTGAGACACAGCAAAAAGCAAAGATAAAAATGTGATGCTTGTAGAGGACAAGATTCATTGAGTGGAGCTAGATCAAAAGGAAACATAGAATATGTGGCAAACTGTTTTTCCTGTTGTGAAATCGGTGGCACCGAGTGCTATCCTTCGGTTGGACCAAAAGGATTCGGTTGGGCCGAAAATAACAAATCGGTGAAACCGAGTTCATCTCAGAGAAAACACTTGTCACCTCAGCTCACTAGACTAGTAAGATCTCACAAAGATTTTCAAGGAATTCACTGAAATATGTGCAATGAATTGGAATGCAGAAAATGCAGAGCAAACAAAAAGAAATCTAGATGAAGTTTTTTTTGAAAGGGGAAACAAATATGACGAAGACAAATGCAAAAACACAGAAAAGAACACAAGAGAACTTCATCTAGAGATGGTCGGCGACAAAGTCACCTATGTTAGAGTATATTGACTTAGGAGTCAAGTGAGATCACTTGATCATAGGTCATACTCATCGTTTAAGCTCAAAATGGGGTTGCCATTTTTCGTTTAAGCATCTTGATGTATTCACATCTTGTTGAGTTGCTTTAGCTCATGTCTTGGAGTAAAACTTCTCTAAGATGGAATGACATACCTTGGTTGGTGGTGTAGTCCATGTAGTTGAACTTGTGTGGGTTGCTCAAGGTTGATGTAGCTCATCAAGAATTTGGAGCACCACTTGGAATTTTAGTCCATCTACCTACATGGGTTAGTTCTTGCAAGGAAGAGCACTTGTGTATCCAAAAATGACAATCATGAAGCTCAATATAGAATTTGTCAAAGGATATTTTTAAGTGGTTCCGTGCTTCCTTGTCTTCAACCATCATAGTGTAGAGACTTGGTGATGTAGAGATTGCTCAAGATGTGAGTAGATTACAATCTCATGGAGTTGGATTCCACCAAGTACCTACATGGGTTAGATAACATGCAAGATGCAAATATATCCAAGACATAAGATTTTCATCATGAGGAAAATATCAAGGATTAGTCATAAGCTCATGTCTTGCATGTATCCAATGGAGTTTCTACTCCAAGTTTGAAGCATCAATGATGTTCAATTCTCCTCTTAACCTGCAAAACACTTTCTCATCAAGAGGTTTAGTGAATATATCTGCTAATTGCTTTTCGGTGCGAACATGCTTAAGATCAATGTCACCCTTAGCAACATGATCTCGAATGAAGTGATGACGAACTTCAATATGCTTAGTTCGAGAATGTTGCACATGATTATGACCAATTTTGATAGCACTTTCATTGTCACAAAGCAATGGAACATGTCTCACATATATCCCATAATCTTTAAGAGTTTGGGTCATCCAAAGTAATTGAGCACAACATGAACCAGCGGCAATATATTCAGCTTCGGCGGTGGATAAGGATACCGAGTTTTGTTTCTTGGAGGACCAAGACACAAGAGATCTACTAAGAAATTGACAAGTACCTGAAGTGGACTTTCTATCAACCTTGTCTCCGGCATAGTCCGAGTCGGAATAGCCAACAAGATCGAAAGAGGCCCTCTTGGGATGCCAAATGCCAAAAATTGGTGTATGGATTAAGTATCTCACTATCCTTTTCACGGCCTTAAGATGACATTCCTTAGGAGCAGCTTGATATCGTGCACACATGCACACACTTAGCATGATATCGGGACGTGAAGCACATAGATATAACAATGAACCAATCATAGAGCGATAAACCTTTTGATCAACCGGTTCACCATCTTTGGTCAAGTCATTATGTCCACTAGTAGGCATGGGTGTAGACATACCTTTGCATTCTTGCATATTGAACTTCTTGAATAAGTCCTTGGTGTACTTCGTTTGAGAAACAAAGGTACCTTCCTTAGTTTGCTTGATTTGCAACCCAAGGAAGAATTTGAGTTCACTCATCATAGACATCTCAAACTTCTCCGACATTAGCTTCCCAAACTTTTCACTAAAATGAGGGTTAGTTGAACCAAATATAATATCATCAACATAGATTTGGCACACAAATAGTTCTCCATTAACCCTTTTAGTAAAAAGAGTAGAATCAATTTTCCCAATTTCAAAGCCTTTTTCAATAAGGAACTTGGTCAAGCATTTATACCATGCTCTAGGAGCTTGTTTAAGACCATAAAGAGCTTTGTGAAGTTTGTAAACATGATTGGGTTTCTTAGGATTGACAAAGCTAGGAGGTTGCTTAACATAAACTTCCTCCTCTATTTTACCATTTAGAAAAGCACTTTTAATGTCCATTTGGTACAAGGTGATATCATGATGATTAGCATAGGCAAGTAAGATGTGAATGGACTCAAGTCTAGCAACGGGGGCGTAAGTCTCACCATAGTCCATACCTTCGACTTGTGTGTAGCCTTGGGTGACGAGACGCGCTTTGTTGCGAACTACTTGTCCATCTTCATCTTGCTTGTTGTGAAACACCCATTTTGTACTGATGACGTTGTGGTTGTTGTCGGGCTTCTCAACCAATGTCCAAACTTGGTTCCTCTCAAAGTTATGTAGCTCTTCATGCATAGCGTTTATCCAACCAGATCTTCCAATGCTTCTTCAACCTTCATAGGTTCAATGCTAGAGATGAAAGAATAGTTTTCCCAAAAGTTAGCTAAACGAGTTTTAGAGCGAGTGATTCTCCCGGTTTGAATGTCATTGTAGATTTGCGACGGGATGATCTTTAGCAACTCTTGCTCAAACTCGTGAAAGCTTTTGCTTGGGTCTTCGTTGAAATCTTCTTCATCTTGTTCTTCTTTTTCTTGGCCTTCTTCATTGTTGGCGTTGTCGTTCTCTTGTCGTGGTGGAGAAGGAGGTTGTTGACGTTCATCTTGATGCACTTCCTCGTTTTCTTTATCTTGGTGTGTCCCACTTGTGGATGCTTCCGTATCAACTCTTGGTTCACCTTGTCGTGAAGTAGAAGCTTCCACTTGGACGGACGAGGTACTCTCCTTCACCTCCGTTGGACGAACCTTGCCTATAGACAAGTCTTGGATTGCTTTCGAAGGATCTTTGTCACCTACATCAATTGGCAATTGCTCTACTTGTGAGCTGTTAGATTCATCAAACTTCACATCTACTGTCTCTTCAACCTTTCGGGGTGAAATTGTTGTAGACACGGTAAGTGTGAGAGTTTGAGCCATAACCTAGTAGGAAACCTTCATGAGATTTAGGAGCAAATTTAGAGCGACGATGCTTATCAAGAATGTAGCACTTTGAGCCGAATACTCGAAAGTATCCAACTTGGGGTTTGTTACCAGTGAGGAGCTCATATGCCGTCTTGCCGAGTAGCTTGTGAAGATACAAGCAATTTGTTGCATGACAAGCTGTCTCAATGGCTTCTGCCCAAAAGTGCTTCGGCGTCTTGTACTCATCAAGCATCGTTCTCGCCATTTCGATGAGCGTCCGGTTCTTCCTCTCAACAACTCCGTTTTGTTGAGGTGTGTACGTAGCCGAGAACTCGTGTGAAATCCCTTCTTCATCAAGAAAGGTGTCCACATTTGCATTCTTGAACTCCGTTCCGTTGTCGCTGCGAACCTTCTTGATATTCACTTCAAATTGATTTTGAGCCTTCCTAACAAAGTTTTTGAAGATCTTTTGGACCTGCGATTTATCATCAAGAAAGAACACCCATGTAAATCTTGAAAAATCATCAACTATAACTAGACCAAAAGAATTACCACCGGGACTCTTGTAGGAGTTGGGTCCAAAGAGATCCATGTGAAGTAGCTCGAGTGGCCTCCTTGTGGTCATGATGTTCTTCACGGGATGCCTTCCTCCAACCTGTTTACCTGCCTGACAAGCGCTACAAAGTCTATCCTTATCAAGTATGACATCGTTAACTCCAAGGATATGATTTCCTTTAATAAGCTTGTCAAGGTTTCGCATACCAACATGACCTAATCTTCTATGCCATAACCAACCTTTTGAGGATTTAGCAATGAAGCAAGTTTTAGGTTGAGCCTTTTTAGTGAAATCAACAATGTATAGATCACCTCTACGCACACCGGTAAAGACCATTTTATGATTGTCTCGACGAAACACTTGGTAATCTACTTCAGTAAATAGAACATTGAAACCGAAATCAGCAAGTCTAGATACTGAAAGTAAGTTGTATCCAAGAGATTCAACGAGCATGACATTTTGTATGGAGCTATCATGTGATATGGCCACCTTACCGAGGCCAACCACCTTACCCTTTGAGTTGTCACTGAAAGTGACATACTTTCGAGGACTATCATTATCAGCAAGCTCACGAAACATGTCTTTATCTCCGGTCATGTGATCAGTACATCCACTATCAAGAACCCATTCCTTTCCTCCTGACATATATCCCCGAAGATTTGCCATAAGACCAAAATGTCTCATTGCATCATCAAGATCGAAGTCACTATCATCATCCTCATCATAGTATCCATGTTCAACATCGTCATGTGGTGGATCAAGTCCTAGAGAGGGTGATTCATTAGAGTGAGTTTGACAATAATCTTGCTTATGAATTTTTATAGCTTCGGAAATAATGCCACTAATAATACCAACATTTCCTTTGGCACACATAAGGTTTGTAAGCTCAAATAGACGATCACCAAACATAGGATCACTAGAATTCATTTTACTCAAAGCAATAGACTTATGGAGAATTTCATCAAGATTTTTCAAGGAATAATCGGGAAATCGTTCCTCAAGAAACTTCCATATAGTGTAGGCACACTTAAAAGTAGGCAAACATCCAATCAAGTTTCTAGGCAATCCTCTAATGATAAGTTCGGCAGTTCTAAGATTCCTAATCATATTAATTGACTCATCATGGGTAGGATGCATAGGATCAACATAAGGTGCACAAGGACTAGAAATGTACTTTTTTAGATGATATTGATTGAAAATAACAAGCATCTCATTTTTCCACTCATGAAAATACTCTCCATCAAGAATAGGCACTCTATGTCTAAGACTCCCAATAGTAGACTCATCCATCTTCCTCCAATGGTGATTAAACCAAAGCAATGGAGACCAGAGCTCTGATACCACTTGTAGGACCTTGAGAAGAGGTGTCTAGAGGGGGGGGGGGTTAGACACTAAGTACCAAAGTTGCAGTTTTTAAGTTTCTTTAAGTTTGAGTGGAGATTAAGCACAAGTTTAACATCCACAATACATATTAAGCAAGCATGCGAAGAGTATATGAGCAGCGGAATGTAAAGCATGCAACTTGCAAGAATGTAAAGGGAAGGGTTTGGAGGATTCAAACGCAATTGGAGACACGGATGTTTTTGGCGTGGTTCCGATAGGTGGTGCTATCGTACATCCACGTTGATGGAGACTTCAACCCACGAAGGGTAACGGTTGCGCGAGTCCACGGAGGGCTCCACCCACGAAGGGTCCATGAAGAAGCAACCTTGTCTATCCCACCATGGCCGCCACCCATGAAGGACTTGCCTCACTAGCGGTAGATCTTCACGAAGTAGGCGATCTCCTTGCCCTTACAAACTCCTTGGTTCAACTCCACAATCTTGCCGGAGGCTCCCAAGTGACACCTAGCCAATCTAGGAGACACCACTCTCCAAGAAGTAACAAATGGTGCGTTGATGATGAACTCCTTGCTCTTGTGCTTCAAATGATAGTCTCCCCAACACTCAACTCTCTCTCATAGGTTTTGGATCTGGTGGAAAGAAGATTTGAGTGGAAAGCAACTTGGGGAAGGCTAGAGATCAAGATTCATATGGTAGGAATGGAATATCTTGCCCTCAACACATGAGTAGGTAGTTCTCTCTCAGAAAATGTATGCTGGAAGTGTAGGTTCAGTCTGATGGCTCTCTCCACGAATGAAGAGGAGGTGGAGGGGTCTATATAGCCTCCACACAAAATCTAACCGTTACACACAATCTACCAAACTCGGTGGGACCGAATCGTTAAACTCGGTCTGACCGATTTAGCAAATAATGTGACCGTTAGGGTTTTTGGTGGGACCGAAATGCAACTCGGTGAGACCGATTCGGTTAGGGTTAGGGCATAACATAATCTCAGTAGGACCGATTACGCAAACTCGGTGAGACCGATTTTGGTAATAAGCTTTCCAGAGAGTTGGTCAGGCAAACTCGGTTTGACCGATTACACAAACTCGGTGAGACCAATTTTGGTAATAAGTTAACCAGAGAGTTTGCATTATGATCTCGGTAGTACCGATTGCTCAAACTCGGTGAGACCGATTTTTATAATGGACATACGCAGAGAGATTACAATCCCACCTCGGTGAGACCGAGATCCCTATCGGTGAGACCGATTTGCTTAGGGTTTGTGGCAGTGGCTATGACCTTTGGAATCGGTGGCACTGGATAGGAAGAATCGGTGTGACCGATTTTGGTTTTGGGTTTAGGTCATTTGTGGAAGTGGGAAAGTAGCTGAGGGTTTTGGAGCATTTCACTAAGCACATGAAGCAAGAGGCTCATTAAGCAACACCTCATCCCTCCTTGATAGTATTGGCTTTTCCTATAGACTCAATGTGATCTTGGACCACTAAAATATAAAATGAAGAGTCTTGAGCTTGACGCTTGAGCCAATCCTTTGTCCTTAGCATCTTGAAGGAGTTCCCACATCCTTTAGTCCATGCCACTCCATTGTTGAACTTATCTGAAACATACTAGATAAAGGTGTTAGTCCAACAAGAGATATGTTGACATTAATTACCAAAACCACCTAGGGAGCACTTGTGCTTTCAGGAAGTCCACACAACCATAGTGGCCCTAAGAATGGCAATGGGAATGGAGGAAGCAACAGTGAGAACTGTTCCAACCCCGCGACAGTTAAACATGTAATTTGCTTTTAACTTTGGCATTGCATCAATTTTCCAGTGGCATTATTAGAGGGTGTTTGTTTATAGGGACATTTTGGTGTAGGCACAAAAAACTCCATGTCAGTCCCATCTAAAGAAAACAGGAGGGACTTTTAGGGACTAAAAGTGGGCATTTGGGACTAAAGAAAGAAGACCCCGGGGGAGAGTCTTTTTGGGCCTATTTCCAACAGTTGCCCCTCCCCCACATCGCACCTTGTCTCTATTAGTTCATTACTAGGGGTAACATGGTATTTTAGCATGTCATTTGATAACCTCTAATGCATGTTTAGTCCCTAGAACCAAGCAGGTAGGGACTAGGGAGTTTTTAACCAAACAGGGCCTTAGATTAACAACAGCTAAATAGTTGCACGGGATAGTGGACGCACCAGCACCATGTGCATCTATCGATGTATGAAGGGGTGATGCATAGTCTGTTGCAACAAAGAACAAACAACCAAGGAGCATATTTGTGTTGGTCCTAGTTTTGTTATCTTTAGACACCTTTCCCTATGTGAGTGCAGCAAATCTAGTCCTGCTCAAACTCTACAGCCTTGTCCCCCAAAACAAAAGATCAGTTCGTTACAGATGTTCATACTGTGTTTGTCATTGTTTTCCCTTTTCAACCAACGTAGGTGCTGGATAGCCAGTCTGTACTAGTACTTTCCCCCTTTCCTTTCCTCTTTGAACCACGTCCCAGATTCATGCTATACAACTTTCCCCACTACTTTCCCCCATTCCTTTTCTCTTTGAACCACGTCTTAGATTCATGCTATACAACTTTCCCCACTACTTTCCCCCCTTCCTTTCCTTTTTGAACCACGTCCTAGATTCATGCTATACAACTTTCCCCACTACTTTCCCCCATTCCTTTCCTCTTTGAACCACGTCCTAGGTTCATGCTATACAACTTTCCCCACTACTTTCCTGTTTGATCCAACACCTAGATTCAAGTGCAGAAGCAGAAAAAGTCCACATGCAGCTAGAGCAATGCATGTGGAATAAGTAAATTATACCTTAAGGTTCTTGGGGTGTGGTTGAGTGGGCGACCGGAGGCCGTCCGGCCCACACTATGTAGGGCGACAAAGAAGAAGGGGTTGGAGGCCCTCCCGTGCCGCCGCTGGGTGAAAGAGAACAACTGCGCCGGTAGTGGATTCCCTCCCTCGCCGACGGCGACAGTGCTAAGCCTCCTTCCCTTCCCGACGGACGGATCCTGCCGGCTCTTTGACCAGCAGTGAGGGGAGAGAGAGAGAGAGGCCAACGAAGTCTTGTTTAGATCTGGAGAGGGTGAGAGAGTTTGAAGAGAGCAACTACAAGCACTGAGGCTCCAACGTGTATATATATACTGGAGAGAGAGTGTGAAGAGTGCAAACCCTAGAAAACAAGCGCCGAGGCTGCAGCGTATACGTGATGAGGTGATTATATGGTCACTACGAGATTGTATAGCTCCGTATCCATCCATTTTGACCAGTCAATGAATCCTCCTGGCACCGCCCCAGACCACTTTCTCTCTCTGTCATGCAGGGCCTACCTGTCATTGGGTGGAAGAAAGAAGTCAAACAAAAATAAAATTATGGTCAAGTGTAGTTATCGAACCAGAGACCTCAAGTTTGATGAGCGAACAGGCTAACCAGCTACACCACCGTCCCGTTATGTTCAACGAGAGGAAAATAACCTTTTATACATTCCCGCATTCATGTGACAAGCATGCCGTGTTTTTTTGCGTGGGAGTCATTGGGATTTAAATCATAATCGTGTCATGTGGCTTTGGTGGTAAGACTATCCACAGTGGGAGTAACATAGGTGGTAACATCACACATCGTTAGGCAAAATAGATGATGTGACGAGTAATTAATGAGGAAAGAGAGGCATGTGGTAACATATCTAGTTACTGTAACATCACATATACCAAGACAAAATGAGTCTACAATTAAATGAAGTGTTGCATGATACCACACAATGTTACTCCCCACTATAGAGGTAGTACCAAGTAACATATGCATGTTACTAGTCTAAGTTACTATCCATTGTGACTAGTCTAAGGTCTTTTGGGATTTAAAGCAGTGTTGGTAGTACAGAAATAATGCAGCCTTAGTCACCTTACCTCTCTCCACGTAGTACGTTGGGTCCCACCAGTCAGAGGGTGAAACAAACAAATTAATAATAAAAATTAAAAGCGCCAGCGGTGTATCTTACCTCACACATCTTGCTACTTCTCGTGAACACTGCCCAATTGATCCCTCTGTTCGCTCACATACTATTTTAAGTGAATCCTTATTATAACATGCACACAATTTTGGGCACTTGTATTCGACCTAAGTTAGTGTGCCACCGTATCTCGTACTACTCCCTCCGTCTAGGTGTACTAAGTCACGTTAGAAGGTGCAGCGGGACCAAGGTGCAAGCAGATTGGAGAAGGAGAAATTTGACAGGTTCTTCCTCCAATCAAAGCCCTGATTTATGTCTCTAAACGAACAATTAATCCCAACAACTAAGAGATGCCGTTTTAGCTACCATGCAGGGCCACGTATTAAATCACATGCAAGCCGTTCTTGACTGATCAATGCGTAGTTGCGCTCCATGCATTGGGTTTCCGGGGGAGATAACAAGGCAGAGTAAGGAGCGTTTGGTTACATTGCTTAGGCTGGTCATAGTGGTTTGTAACTTGGACTAGTAACATGCATATGTTACTAGCCTATGTTACTAGTACGCGAAGTTTGCCGTCGGAAGTGAGCCAATCTGGCTCTCCTGAGCTAGCAAGGTTTTTCTAGCCCACCCAAGCTAGCTGGCCCACAAAAGCTAACATATTTTAACAGTTCCAAATGTCTGATCTTGCTCGACTAGGCTATAAGCTGTTCTTGCTAAGGATCTAAACGCTCCCTAAGTAATAATGCTCGCTAGCAATGAGGCCAGGAGGGAATTGAGATGCGAAGTTAATGGACGACGCCTAAGCATTTTGGGAATATCTGATTTCCGTAAGATGACTTAACACCTAGACGGAGGGAGTACCACTCCTCAGTCCAGGTTTGATGGAATATTTGTCACCTCTTCTCTTCTTGTACGTACTCCATTTGTATCTCACTTCCCGTGGCTTCGCATTCGCACGATATTCCTATTCTATGAACATGTGCGTACGTGTGTGTGTGTGTGTGTGTGTGTTTAACAGCATGTGTGTGTTAGACAGAGCGACACATCGACCTACTCCTACAGAGAGATGGTGTGTAGTGTACGATTTAGCCGCGAGAGTCGGTGCATCCTCTCATTTCTGGGCGTCCGGTCGGAACAGGCGGACAGCTGCCACGCCCATTCCTGACCATCCTGGCCCACCCAAAGCCCCTCCATCGCCCGCGCGCACTTCCCGCCAAAACGGTCAGCGTCGTTCAAAAGAATCGGTGCCGCATTCATGCCCGGGCAGAGTGGACGCGACCTCTCACTAGCGCCCACATTGAAGGGAGAAGTGGATTCAAGAGTGATGGTTGCTTCGTCCGTCCAACTTACTGCTGGATCTATGTGATTCGATGGCTCATTGGTCATTATCACTGAGGTGGTAGGACTGCAGGATGTCCCACGCTTTCGGCGAAAGGAGGTACTACTAGATTACAATTTTCCCCATTCTTACAGCAGAGTAGTGCGAGAGCAGTGAAAACACGCAGGCCCAGTGATTACATGGCCCACCTCACACTATCACCATATTTTCTGGACACTGTGCGACACCTAACTCTTTACATAGTACTAGTATAGTACGTACTGTAATTTATCTACGAGATAAATTTGTACAATGCTATGAAGCTTCCAGCTTCTATTTCATGTATCTTGCGTCCAAGGTTGCCCGTTGCAACATTTCATTAAATACAAAGGAGACTAACATGCATGCTATTGCATCTCAATGATTGACAGATCATAGCTAATATGTACTCCCTCCGTTCCAAAATAAGTGTCTTAACTTTATGCAAACTTTAGTACAAAGTTGTACTACTACTAAAGTTGACACTTATTTTGGAACAGAGACAGCTAAAGAAAAAAAATGATCCATGCAGTCCCTAGCCCTTGAACCATAAACCCTAACCAGGCTTTAATTTGCTGGCAACGTTGGAGCTTCCCAAGAAATGAAGTTTGCAACCCTTTGACCATCGGATCATTTTGTGCAGTTTCACCAAAATCGAGATGAGCATCCCTGTGGCAAAGAAATTGAAGAAGCGTGATTAGAATAAGATTACTGGGACTAGTTGATGAGACATAAACTCATCACAAATACAGTATGTAGAAGCTAGTAGAGGTATGTGCAGGGCAAAGAAGTAGAGAAATATCCACATGGAGTGATGTCGGCAGCTGGAGTAGTGGTGCAAGCCGGCTGTAAAGGGAGTTGTACCTGAGGGATGTCGGGACGTAGCTCAACCTAGAGGAGGGCGGCGGGAGGTGGCAACTGCCTACGTCGCGGCAGTGAGCAAGGGACGAAGGCAATCTCACCGACTTTGTGAGAGAAAACGGTAGGGACCCCTGATCGGGACGTGCCGACAGTGGGTTTTCGCCGTCAGAGACGGCGACCGCATCTACACTAAGCATCCACCCCTTCCCCCGGAGGACGTGATCCGCCAGGATGTTAGAGATGTGGCCACAATCATTTTGTGCGATAGAGTGTGAAGAGAGCAACCCCAGCAAGCAACCGTGTAGGCTCGTCCTGACTATGTATATAGTGGAGTGGTTTCCTTTTCTCTCCATATGAACCTATTTATATTGCGTACGTGTCGCTGAAGAAAAAAAACTTTATTTATAAATGACGCGGCACCTACTACTCGTTCTACTATAAACCTTGCGCTTGGCATCTCCAAAATATTAACCTTGCAATTGGCTCTTCGCCTCTTCGGGAAGTCGAGCAATAATAGTACTGCAGTATATATCGTTCTAGCTATATGAGACCGAATGAATTGTTGCACCTCCACCACGTGGGCGAGGGTCGAGGGGCGAGGGAGAGTGCGTACTATTACGTCCGTTTCAATATGGACTACATACGGAGCAAAATGAGTGAATCTACACTCTAAAATATGTCTATATACGTCTATATGCAAAATGTATTTTTTTATAGTGGCCTTGTATAAGTAAATGGAGGGAGTACTAAAGGACATATATTCCAAACAATATGATAATCTCTCTAACCAAGGTTGGGACAAGGAGTAAACGGAGGGAGTAGTAAAATTTTCTCCTTGTCCTGCAAGCCACCGCGCGCGTGGGCAAGGGAGCGGGTGTAAGGCGTACTAGTAAGCAAGCTTCACCTCATCCCGCGAGCCGCCGCGCCCGTGGGCGGGGGAGACAGCATACTAAGCAAGCTTCTCCTCATTCTGCAAGTTGACGGGACACATCAAAAGTACTCCAGTGTATAGAGCCTTGCCTCTAAGGTAGGCCCCACATGGTTTGCCTCTTTTTTAACTTAACGCGCCAAGTCGCAATTTGTTTGTTCACCCGTGGTAGACGATCCTCCCTCCATCAAGTGGACAACTAGTACACGTGTCAAATTACCACGTGGACTGCCTTTTCGTACAGAAATGAGCTCCACCGTGTACCCGCGTGGGTGTGGTTGGGAAAGAGACGGGAGTACGTGCGCCATGCATGCACCTCTTCTCTTCGTGCACGTCCCCCACCTACATGGGGGTGTGTGAGAGAGATACAGACCTAGACAGATGGCATGTGCATTCGTGAGTTTTTTTGTTTGGGGTGGTGTGATTTCGTGAATGTATTTGTGGGAATATGTGTCGATGGCATCTCAAAGAAAATTTTGCATGCAATGTGTGTGAAATGGAGGCCTATCCATATCATATATAGAGGGCCGGGGGATCCACGATAAGAGAGGGAGGGGTAGGGCTGGAATTCAAGCCAAGTCGAGCCAGCTCGGCTCGACTCACTAGAGCTTGTTTCGTTAACGAGCTAGCTCGACTCGACTCGTTATTATAACAAGCTCAAACCCAAGATTGGCTCGACTCGTATAACTTGCGAGCTGGCTCATTTAGCTTGTTAAGCTCGTTAAAGATATGAACATAAAACCGTCAAATATGATAAAAATGATTATGTATATATTAAACACATATATCACTAAACAATTGTAATTTCCTAGTAACATATGAGTCTCCTAGGCGGCTGGGTCTTCAATGGCTGGGCCTTGTGTTGTGCGCTTGGGACATAGGGTGCTGAGTGGTTGATCTTTTTTTGTATTGGGAGTGGCTGATCTTTTGTACCGAGCCTAACGAGTTACATGAGTACTCGTGAGATTGGCTCGTTTAACTTGGCCTATAAACGATCTTAAACGAAAGCTCGGCTCGACTCATTATTCTTCGAGCTCGAGTCGATTCGAGCCGAGTCACGACCTACTTGTTTAGCTCGCGAGCTTCAAGCTTTTTTTCCAGCCCTAGGGAGGGGTCATAGATATCGATAGAGTCGAAGAGAGGATCAAGTGGGTGGGTGCGAGATCGATGAAGAGAGCCATCGAAACTGTGTGTGTGCAAGTCAAAGATATAGGGCGACTGACCTACTAGAACGTCGGAGGGCACAGGTCAAGTTTATGTGTGGTAGGAAGACATGACTAGAGCGCTCGACGTATCGGTGTGTGTGTGGGGGGAGGGAGGGGGAGGTAGAGGCCTAACTAGAGAGGTAGAACGACTCATATATGTGTTGAGAAGGAGAGACCCGGCTATGTCTTGAGGGAGATCGGTCGACATCCATACATAACTGAAGGACGAGAAATAGGATGGGACAGAGAGAGAGAGAGGAGAGAGAGAGGGAGGGAGAGGGGCAGAGTGCTGGATGGGTGATGGAGTTGCTCCTCGAAGATGGTGGGAGAGGCCTACTAGACAAACTGAGGGTAGAACTGCAATATTATCAATAAGAGTGAGGATGTGTTTCAGTATGTGCCTGTGCGTGATAGATCTGTCAGGACACATGCATGGATGATGAAGGGGAGCCATGTGTTTGGTAAGCAAACCTAACTAGATCAGTAGACCAATTGTTGTTTGTTGGAGGAAGGGAGAGACATAACTAATGGGGTAGATCGATCGACGCGTGGGGAAAACGAGTTATAAGGACCTAGCTAGCTACATGTATAGCGGGAGATCAGTCGGTGTACATCCATTTGTTAGAGGGAAATAAGGCCCATCGAGACGGATAGACAGAGAGAATGGAGCTAGGAGGTGGTGCGAGAGGCCGAGCTACTAGCTAGATAGGGGGAGTGTGCAGTTGTGAGATCGATGAAAAGAGGGGCGAGAGTTTACACGTGTGTGGGACCGTATGAGAGACACGAGGCATGTACACAGAAAGGAGGAGATGGAAGGTGCGTGTGTATGTTGTAGGCAGACATCGCTGGAGAGGTTTATCGATCGGTGTGTGTCGGAAAGGAGTTTTGGAGACTGTGGGAGAACAACCTAAAGAAAAAAATGAATGTGAGCGATGGATAGAATGCTGAGGGAGGGGGAGGGCGAGGAGGGCATGTGCATGCACGAGAGAAAGTTAGTGCTAGGTACAAATGTTAGAGGATTGTGTGGGTGTAAGAGACTAACAAAGATCATAACTTGATATGAAAGTGGATTCATATATTTGAATAGGAGATCATAGTGTAATAAACATATGCATGCATGAATATAGCGGTGATACGCGTGCTGTGGTTTTGCACATGTTATACCATAATGTGATAATGCATGATGTTTTTAACTCACACCTAAATGTCGAACAATCTAAACCATACTATACATTGAACAATCTCACATTTTATTTGAATTTGTGATAATGTGTGGCATTTGCAGCTTACAACTAAAT
Organism: Triticum aestivum; assembly: GCF_018294505.1. Lineage (NCBI taxonomy): Eukaryota > Viridiplantae > Streptophyta > Magnoliopsida > Poales > Poaceae > Triticum > Triticum aestivum. The sequence continues at coordinate 282,643,660 of NC_057810.1, read as the reverse complement.
ATTGAACAATCTAAACAATACTATATATCGAACAATCTCACATTTTATTTGAATTTGTGGTAGTGTGGTGTTTGCAACTCACATCTAAATACTTGTAGGCATAGGGGGTGGGGCACCATACATTATGTGATAACACATTATACATATGAGACATGGTTTAGATTATGAATATCTAGCTAGATCTTGAAATGTACTATGATTTGAAATCAACATAAAGTGGATTCAAAATATCGAGTTCGAGTTCATATAGTACACATAGTTCATATCTAACTCGAGAGTAATCATGTGGTTTGCTATGAAGATAATACACAAACGATGGTTTAACTTGACAATAATGATGATTGTAGATCTTATTAAATAGAGAAATGAATTCAAATGGTTTGACTTCACAACAATTGTTATTGTAGATCTTATTCAAATAGAGAAACAAATTCAAATTTAGTTCATATTGAAGCGGTAGTATATATGTTTGAAATGCACCAAAACGTTCATTTGAGTAGTAGGTTGCATGCATTATACATGTAGCGAAATATTTTAATCGAACATAACATGAATTCAAAGTTCTGAATGACATTTGTAGTGCGAATTGGTACAGTACACGGGACTAGACTCTCTTGTGTGCTGCGAATTGATTTCTTTTTGTTTTTTCCTCGACGGAAGTGCGAATTGATTTGGTACAATACACATTAGGCTTGTCCGGAAATTTCAACCCGTGCCTTGTTACCCCGAAATATTTAAGATATATCTTTGTCTTGTTGTGCTTCGACAACTCCCTCCATCTCAAACCGCGCCTTGCTATTCCAAAATTACAACGCGAACGAAAACTCCCACCTCCTATGAAATCCCGACACGTGAAATGCCCGTGATACCCCTGAACCGAAAGAACCACCTCAAATCGGTGGGGGTACTTTTGTAACTTACCCCACATTTTGGACAAGCGCATCCCTAAGCCATGGTTCCCCACTCCCATCCCATCCGCCCACCCATTCGTACACCGAGGCCGCGAAAACCCGCAAAGCCCCACACCCTCCTCCGTCCGCCACCCAGCCGGAGCCTCTTCCCCGACGATGTCATCCAGAGCAACACCTCGATGTCCCTCGTCCACCGTAGCGGATGAGGACCCGTCGTAGATCTCGTCGTCCCACCGGTTCAGTCACCCCGTCCTCCACCTCCAAGGAGCTGCCCCGACGTTCCCCTCATCTTTCACGCCACCTCCATTCCCACACCGCTGTCTTCACCTGGACCACCGAAAGAGCACCATCATCACTGTTTGCTTAGATGAAGCTGCGGCCTAATTGGCACCACCAAAGAGGTTGTACACTAATCACCGCATTTTCTTCTTGATTCGATCTCATGGTGCTGTCGGCGCTCGGTCCCAATCCGACACGGTGTGGCTCCATCCATGGCAGCATCGTAGGAGCTACTGCGTCACTCCCTTGGCAGCGACGTCCACATCAGTAGGAGCTACTGCTGCTTTAGGTCTCGCTCTCGCTGCTGCTCTGCTCTTGCTCTTGGTCCCATGCCTGGTCTGCTCTTGCTATTGCTGTTGCTCTTGCTCACACTGCTGCTCTCGCTCTTGCTCTTGCTTGCGATGCTGCTCTGATTTAGCTACACTTCAGTTGACTGAATCGACTTTTGGGTCAGTCG
>NC_057810.1:282558517-282641764 GCF_018294505.1 Triticum aestivum | reverse complement strand
TTTGGCCGGTGGTGGCTGGCGGCTCAAGGGGTGGAGGTTGAAGATGAACTGCAGGCCCTTGATTTCATATCCAACGACTGGAAAATCGACTGACTAGAGATGAAAAAGTCAGTCGACTGACGTGTAGCCTCACCTCTAGTGCGTTCAGTTTCGACAGTAAAATTCAGTTTCGACGACAAAATTCAGTTTCGACAGTTAAGTTCAGTTTCGACAGTTAAATTCAGTTTCGACACTTAAGTTCAGAGATGAGTGGCTGATGTATTTTACATCTAGAACTTTGTGGTTATGTATTTTACGTCATCTATTGGAGATGCTATTAGAATTCCACTCAGGATAACGTTGTCTCTCCTGTCCTGCTTTAGCCTCGGTGTGCTCCAACGACGAAACCCTCCATCACAGCGGAGCAGTACCCTGGGATCCATCTCAAGATGCCTAAGATCTTCTTCCCCTCCTCCGCCAGCCAAGTCAGCCGAATCATCCTCACCGACCAACCCAATCACGCTGAGATCGACATGGCTTCGCCAAAGAGGTTGTACACTTGTTGCATCTCTATTTTACTCTACATGTTATATATATTGTCCGCTGAGCACACGCAGTAACGTGAAATACGATTAGTTTCTCCTACTATATGACAAGCAGTGAGGTACCAGGAAACTTAGCTATCCGTGATGGACTCTCTTGAATACCATCATTATTAATCTATGCACGTTTGAGTTGTGCATTTGTCGATGGGCCTAGGAGTTGAGCTAGTAGGGCAGCCTGGGTCCAAAGTAGTAGAAGTAGCACAAAAACATTTTTGAGTGTAGGCTTTTCCTTGCTCAAGCATGCCTACTAGAATCACCAATGCTTGAAAGGAAAAGTGAAGGAAAAACATAGGAATTGGAAAGTTTCCTATGGTACTACTATTCATGCATTTGGTTCAAAGGAATTGAGCAAAGGAAAACTGTAGGATTTGTTCCTTTAGTGTCTCCTTGAAAGAAAAACCATAGGAATTTTAATATTCACTTGTCTTTCTTTTCAAATTCCTATTCATGAAGCACAAGACCAAGAGATAGTAGCATAATAGCATTATAACAGTACATTTTCTTGTGGTTTGACTTAATCTCACCATGCTTCTTTGCATCCTGTGATCTTCCAATTCTTGTGAACCAAACACCCAGATTGGCAAAAATCCTGTGTTTTTAAATTCTCTGTTTTGCACGTGCATTCCTATCCTATTACTATGTATTTCCTATCCCTGTGTTGTTAGAATCCTCCAATTCAAATGAGCCCTTACAGAATTACTTCTCTTATAGATAATTGTCAAAGAAAACCTTGTGTGGTTTGTCCCGCTCCTGCTGCGCCGTCGTCCACCCTAGCTCAGCTGCTCCAATAACAGAAGGGTCCAACACAGTAGGGTTCCGGCCTCCAGACTGTCTTTTGCCGCCTCAGATCTTCTTCCTCGCTACAGGCAGCCATGAAAACCGCATTACCATCATCAACCGAGCAGATGACCTCGAGGACTACACGGGTCCACAAGAGAGGTCACACTCTTTCGTGTCTGCTTACGTTATGCATCGCTTAATATTACATGCTACTTTATCGTCCTATTCACCGATTAGAGTCTGAGTCAGCTCCAAACTAATGGTCGAACTTGAGTTTTTAAATGGTTGTGGGGTACACATCGGGGCCGCAATCAATAGTATCTATCTACTATCTGGTTAATCTCTGGTGTCTACTAAGAGTTTCATGTTGGGTGGGAAACAAACAGTAAAGAAGCGATTATCTGTATTTTTTAACTGAAGCCATTATCTGCCTGCTATCATTGGTTTTGGGTCTATCCACAGGTTGCTACCATCACTCTGGATTTCTGCATGCACTCCTTACATAATCTCACTATGTTTTATTCCTATTCTTGTCAGTTATTGTACACAATGGAACTAAACATGTAGAGCAAAAGAGATGAGCCTTGTGTGGCAATAAAATTTCATGCAGACGTCGCTCCATGGTAGGTGCAAAGGCAGCCCCCCTCCACCCATTTAGGATTGTAATCAAGAGGAAGATATCTATTCTGAGGGGGATCCAGAAGGAGAGGACCACTCCTTTTTACCCCCTGAGGTCTTCGCTCTAACTTGGCATGCTGATGTTGGTTATATCATGCATATGGTGCCTTGCATTGCTTACTTTATACATCAAATATGTCATCTGCTTAGTTTAGACATGCTTTATGTGAATGCCATCTGTTTAGTTTATTCATTGTTTATGTGAATTATGCAACGCCATCTTGTTTAGCTAGACATCATATATGTGAATTTGGCAATGCCATCCTGCTTAGCCAGTCATCTTATATGTGAATTATATCAGGCCATCCTTTTTTCGTTACGTATTACATTTGTCAACAATGTTAGTACATTCAACTACTCTTCGTGTGCATTGGCCATTTGACACGGTGATGGAAAATTCTGGAGTGAAAACAAGGTCTTCAGAGCAGACTATGCTATCTGACGAAGCGCATATCTTGCTGGTTACGGATAGCTCCTCAGAGGAGGATTCAGAGACAGATGACCAGTCCTATTCCCCCCCCTGTGGTGTATGCTCTAACTTGGCAGGGTTATGTTTCTCATATCATGCGTATGGTGTCTTGCATTGCTATGTCATTTGATTAATTTATACATGCTTTGTGTGAATGCCACATGTTTAGTGTCTAATTACCATACACTACTAGCGAAAATCTTATAGGCAGACGCTTACTAGTAGCGAGGGTTTATACCCCTCGCTACTGCTACTTACTAGTAGCGCGAGTTTTTATCCCTCACTACTACTAAGTTGATAGTAGTAGCGCGGGTTTTTAACCCTCACTACTACTAAGCGGTCTCTACCGTGCCCCCCGAGACATGCCATAGTAGTAGCGAGGGGTATAAACCCGTGCTACTACTAAGTTGATAGTAGTAGCGCGGTTTTATATCCCTCGCTAGTACTAAGTACAAGGTAGGTGAAGTCGCCATATCCTCGGCCGGATCCCCATCTCCTCCCCCAAATCCCTCCTCTCTTCCGCCACTCTCTCCTCTCACTTTCCATCCTCTCTCACATGGACCTCTTGCCCATGCGCCCCTCCTCCTCCATGGCACTGAAAGAGGCTACCACCTCGCGCCACCGGCGTCTAGGAGCTCGCCGGTCTTCCACCAACGTCTAGGAGGCCGTCGCCCCGCGCCACCACACCAGAGCACCTCACCACCGGTGACTAGCTCCGCTGCTTCCTCCATCACCTTCCTCTCTCCCTCAATTTTCCTTTTCTCTCTCTCCCTCTGGTTTGACTCACCCTCCCATGTCCATGCCCGTGCAGGTCGTCACCATGGACGAGTAGGAGCTATCTGGCATGGTCGGGAAGAGGAACCCCACGCCGCGGCCTGGCTCCTCCATAGAAACGGGCCCTCTCCAACAGCCACCACCAGATCTGGTCTGCCGCTGTCCGTTCATGCCTCCGGCGATCCCAACCGTCGCTAGGTCGAACCGCTGCTGCCATTGAGAACATGCACGGGATCGAGATTTTTTTCTTTTTGAAAGTAATAGCAGTAGTGCGGGGTATAAGACCCGCTACAGATAATTAGTAGTAGCGTTGTCTGCAACGCACGCTACAGCTAACCATGTATAGCAGTAGCGTGTGTCAACACGCGCTACTGCTACAAGTTAGCTGTGGTGTCGTATCAGTAGTGCGGGCACCCGCGCTACTGATACGCCCAAAACCCGCGCTGCTGCTAGGCTTTTCCCTAGTAGTGATATATGTGAATTATGCATTGCCATCTTGTTGCAGGACATTATATATGTGAATTATGCAATGCTGTCTTGTTGCAAAGGCATTATATATGTGAATTATGCAATGCCATCCTGTTTAGTCAATCATCATGTATGTGAATTATGTCATGCTATCATTTTTTGTATTGCATGTTCCATTTGTCGACAACGTTTGTATATTCAACTACTCTTCCTGTGCATCATCCATTTGAAGCGGTGATGGAAGTATCTAGAGTGAAAACAAGGTATTCAGAGCAGACAATGCTACCTGTTGAAGCAGACATCTTGCTGGTTACAGAGAGCTCCTCAGAGGAGGATTCAGAGACTGATGACCAGTCCTATTTCCCCCCTGAGGTCTATGCTCAAACTTGGCAGGGTTATATTACCCATGTCATGCATGTTTTCTTGCATTGCTTAGTTTGTACATCATATATGGATTGCCATCTACTTACTTGCTTACTATATAAATCATATATTTGAATTATATCATGCCATCATGTTTACATACACAGCATCTATCTGAATTATGGCATGGCAACCCATTTAATAAAGACATCATATAGTTATATCATCTCATCCTGTTTAGTGTTTACAGTCATCATATTTTGAATTATGTCATTCTATCCGTGAATTATATCATGCTATCATGTTTCCATAGGCGGCATGTATGTGAATTATGTCATGCCAACCTATTTAATAAACACATTATATAGTTATATCATGTCATCCTATTTACATAGTCATCATATTTTGAACTATGTCTTTCCATCTTTTTTAGTTAGCTATCATAATGTGAAATTGTGTCATGCGATCCTATTTAGTTAGCCATCATATATGTGAAATTGTGTCATGCTATCCTATTTGGTTAGACAACATAAATGTGAATTATTTCATGCCCTCTTTTATTCCCCACTATCCATTGCACCTGTCTATCATACAATGTCTGTACTTTCAATTACTTTTCTTGTTTATCAGCCATTTGAATTGGAGAGGGTGATGGCAGTATCTAAGGGAGTAACAACACGTTCTTCAGAAAAGATAGTGCTACCAGTTGATGCAGATAGAACCACGGTTGTACTTGCCCAAGAACCAGCCCCACCACACATAACCCAGACTCTCGCAGATTGTACCCCTACCTAGTTGGACAGGGAACCATTTACACCTCTTCTAACCCCAACCCCAGCAGATAGTAACCCAGTTCCAGTTGACACAACACCGTCTCCACCACAGAGCACCCAAACACAAGCAGTTAGTAAGGGAACTGCAGTGCCCAAAGCATGAGGACCACCACTCCGAATCCCAACTCAATGCTTAAAGGAGAAGAAGATTTGTTCTCAGGTCAGGTTCTGTAGCTATGGTCCATACTCCTTTGCTCTTGCATCACTGTATTTACTCATACCAACTATTTTCAAATTTGAAGGATGGAATTGAAACTCCAATGGCGCAATAGGTATGTTTTAAACCTATTTCTTTAACTGGTTGCTATTGTAACTTGCTCTATGTTGATTAGTTTCAATTGAATAAACAGTTATGTTCTCATGTCATGCACATTACAAGTGTTGTTATTGCTCTATAGTTTCCCACACTTATATTTTGTCTATTCTGCTTTGTCTTGAACAAATATTATTTGAACTGTGTCTCTATCTTGATTTGGCAACAAAAACTAGAATGATATAGACCATAAAGTGACCATGGTAGATAGATATATGTTTGTTTCATGCTATTATCCTGTCCACTTTACTACTGAATTGATTTACCAAAATGAGTTTCATATACAACATGGTAAACCTGTGATGTGTTTGCTTTTTTCTCTTTTAGAATGCGGACAAAATATTGGAGAACAGTACCCCATTATTCAATGGTAAAGGAAGTAATGCAGATAAGGTTCAAGATAGTGAGACATCCCTGTTGGTTTCCAAGAAAGCTGATAAAAACTATCTTGACGACAGTGAGAGAACCCAAAAGTCCTGTCTTGATGTAGTGTTCTAGTTACTGGCCACTACTGCTGGCACAAGCTCTTCGAACTCACTGCCTGAATCAGTTCGTATTCTTGAGTCTCAACTTCAAGCTGAAAGACATCGATCAGATGTGCTGCGACCGGAAGCTGAAGGACTGAGGAAGTCCCTGCAGAATTCAGATGCATATTTTCTGGTGCAATAGCAAGTGCTGTAGGATTTAAGCGCCAAAGAAGAGAAAGTGAATAAGCTTGCTAAGCATCTTGCCAGCATTATGGGTACCCAGGATATTGTTTCTTGAGATCTTCTGAAGTGGTTTTAGTTCTGGACTTGTTTTGCTGCGGCGTTTATTTGCACTGGTCGGCAACTTTGACAACCAATGTATATGATATGCTGCTTCGTTCCCTATATTTGCAATGGTGGAAAACTTTGATGCCTAGTGGATGTAATATGTGTAATAGCCGTGATAGCCTAGTTTAAGTTGATTTCTTATTTATTTCCTTGTTGTCTTGTTTATTTTTTGCTTGTAGTGAGTGCAGTTCTTTTTCCGTAGTTTGCTAGTGGCCGCAATAACCTATTTTTTAAAACTAGGCCATAATAACCATGGGCTACATATTTACTGTAGTGACACTGGGCCTCCTACAGGCCGTAGAAACAATGGGCCCTCTACGGGCCATAGAAACAATGGGCCTTCTATGGGCCGTAAAAACAATGGGCCTTCTACGGGGCATAGAAACAGTGGGCCTTCTATGGGCCGTAACACAATGGCCCTTCTACGGGCCGTATGATAGATTGGCCAAACATGGCCAATAACAGACTGCATTATGGCCGTAAACGGGCTAGAGTTGGAATCGTCCATTCATGGGCCGACCATAACGGGCCGTTGTTAATTGGTCATATTTGATGACGCTATGAAAACGACCCAACGTATTAACGGGCCACAAACGGGCCAACTGTAAGCACGGGCTGAATTTGGCCCACAAGCAAAAAATTATAGTAATGGGCCATAAGTAACCGAATGCTAGAAATGAGCCCAAGAATAAATGGGCCCTGAGAAGGCCGAAAGATAACATAGGTTGGAAACGGCCCAATGGAATAATGGGCCACTAATGGGTATAAAGTGATACACTGTTCATTACGGTCCAGTTTCACCACGGGCCCTTAATGGGCCAAGAGTTGCAAAGGGCCTCGTATGGGCCGAAAGACGTCATGGGCCATACATGGGCCAGAAGTTAAAATGGGCCGGAATCATATTGGACGGCCTAGATGACGCTACTAGGCCTAATTCGGATAGGTCGTAATGGGACCTGGGTTAGCGGGCTGTAAATGGGCTATATGTTAACAGGACATTAACAGGCTTTCCATGGGCCGGCTCGCCACCTTTTGACCAAGTCAAACGGGCCGGCATTTTCACAGGAATGGGCCTCTATTGGGCCGTGCCACGTGTCGATGTATCATAGGCACCTTCGGTCCAATGTGTGGATGACATCTGTCCCAACGGTGAGCCAACACATGTTTCCTCCAGCCAATGATGATTTTACACGTGGAAAATCCCCATTGGCCGAGGCTGTTAACGGGTTATCGGATCCAAAACCGGACCCGATAGCTTAACGGCGAGCCGTTACGGTGGATGCCACGTGTTGGTCACCCTTGAGGAAAGCACTTCTATGACGCGTGATTTATTGTCATGGAAGTGGACACTTCCGTGATGATAATTTTGGTAATGTCATGGAACACTTCTACGACACCACAAGTATGACTATCTTGATTCCGTCATAAAATCATCATGGATGTACATGCATGACAGAAAACGTGACCTACTGTGACAAACACGTATCATCACGGAAGTGTATTTTTTTTGTAGTGATGTATTTTTTAACACAGTACAGAGGCAAGCGATCATATATATGAGCAAACACTCACCACTATAAGCGCACACACGCAGACCCTACCGCTATGAGCACCTTCGAGAGAGCGATCCAGAATATGATCTTGAGATTTTATGAAGTCAACATAGGTGCCTCGTAGTCGAGGGGAACGTCTCCTCCCACTGAACGCACATCGCCGGAAAATACTGAAATTAATCCAGGATAAATGCGAGCACCAGGAATTTAACCCTGGTGGGATGGGGAAACCACTGTCCTCCTAACCATCCAACCACAGGTTGGTTAGCACCACAAAATTTATATGGTGACCATGATGAGCTTATTCTGAAGTCCGGTGACCATATCGTGCTTTCGCTTCAAATACAATGACCGTAAGTGTCATCAACAAAATACGGAGCACACATCAAATACAATGTCCGTCAGTGTCATCAACAAAATACAGAGACGTATCGTGAGCTAGATACCGTATGATCACCACGAGAATGTATACGGGGTGACCGTAATGAGCATATTCTGAAGTCTTGTGACCGTATAGTGCTTTATCTTGAAATACAGTGACCGTCACGCGTGAATGTGTCAGGGGCATGCATACTTTTAGAGGGCCGAGAGATAGTTTGTGTGCGTACGTGAAAGTGTGTCTGGTGGAGGCAAGGAGAGATACTCCCTTCGTTTCTCTTTCCCATGACTAATATTTTAGGAGAAAATATAAACATTCACAATGCAGAACAAATATTATTGGATGCACCGTGCAATTAACTTTCATGTATAACATTGTACTATTGTACATGCTTATTTTCTCGGTGGCCGATTGCGTGTGGGGTGTAGTGGACACATCATTTCTAGTTGTGGTGGGTCAACGTGAGGACTCATGGGTCGGTTCCATCCTGCGCCACATAGGTTGGACCGAGACGCATTATACGAAGACCCGTGTGGAGGACTCGGCGTACAAGACGAAGCTACCAGAGTCATGGAGGACCCTATCCCCATTGATGATAAGCCGACTATATATGATTTGTAACCCTAGGCCCCGGTATGTTATAGAAGCCCAGAGGCTAGTTTGTCGATAGTATACACACACACACAATGCCGGGTATTCACATGTACTTTGTACACACCCCTATCACAAATATACAGTACCATGTGTAGGCTTTTTCCTCAACTGCAAGGGCCCGGACTTGGGTAAAACTTTGCCTCTTATTACCATCCAGCCTAACAGTCAGGGATATCCTACCGAATGATCTGATGGAATCATATCTACCAACTACTAAGAGAGAGGTGTGGGGGGGGGGGCAATGTGTGTGAGAGAGGCCTAAAGATAATGTGCATGCGGGAGACATATAGGCACATATATGTGCCTATAGAGGGCTAGTAGAGACCATGCGTGTGTATATATATGCATGTGAGAGAAATAGTGTTTTCCAACTGAGATTAGTGAAATGAGTGGTACATAGTAGTAAGAAAGAGAGAGGGAGATATATAGAGAGTGTGTGTGTCAGACACCCCGACACCCCGGGAGAGATTGTGATCATGTGTGAGAGAGAAATGCTGACGTATATAAAGTGTGTGCACTTATGCGTTAGATAGAGAGATATATAGCGCGTGTGTGAGAATGGGTCGAGGCATAGTGCATCTAGTGTAAAAGGCGATTCTACACATTAAAATATAAATGGCATTATTGTTTTTGGATGTGATCATGAATTTTGCAGTTTGCATATAACGAACATTGGCCTATCAGACACCCATACTCTATTGAATTCTAGCATGTGCATGTGTTTATTTCATATTATCGATCCATAAAGTGAGAGTGGTTTGAAATCCAGACAATGCATTGCTTTTGCAATTCATGTATAAACATTAATTGGTGCACTGCATGTTGTTAGTGTGAAGCACTTTATACATTTCTCACTTACATGGATACATTCCAAATTGCTAGCTACGAAATAGAATACATGGTGAATTCAACATAAAGGGGGTTTCGAAGATTCGAATTCAATCCGAGATAATGATATTTGTAAATTAGATCTAAAAGGGGGCATCAATCTTTGTTGTGCGTTTGAACATGCTATATATATTCATACACATGTCTAACTATTTTTTTGCAACCAAGGAGATTATATCTGAAACCCTACATGAACTGAGGTAAGTTGCATATTTTTTAATATATACTCGTGTATAATGTATATTCAAACATACCCCCTCCATTCCAAAATATCGTAGTTTTAGGATTTTCAAGAGTCAAGATTTGTGAAGTTTGACAAATCCTGAAAGTTCAATTCAAGAGAACCGAAAACGTTAATGCTTCTGCTCCCAAATATTGAATGAAGCGCTAAATAAGCCTCTGGTCACCCGAAACCGTGTGAGACTATTGTTTGACGGTAGGAAATTACTGTACTAACTCTGGCCCGTGTAGCCTATCGTCCCGATGTCCAAAGGTCTAAACTGGGGTAGGTTTGTAGCTTCACCAAGAAGCCAGTCTCAACCACCTCCAAGAAGCACTCATACGCCGTGGGCACGTAAACACCCATGCGCTCGGCCGAAATCTATCCCGCCCACTATTTGGAACACCTGAGATTACTTTCCTACCCCCGACCCGCAATATGTCTGAAATTCTAGATGTGGGCAAGTTTGTAACTTTCACCAAATTCCAAACAAGCGTGTCCCAAACTGAAACATTGTTCCCCCTTAGTTCCCATAAAAATTCTCGTAGAATCGAGAATGAAGTTTTCATTCTGTACATGCTAGATCATGAATTAGTAACTGCATCCAATCTCCGAAAAGTCCCGGTTGTTTTGATACCCTTGATTTCACCGGTTTCGGCCTGTGATTTATAAATAGCTTCGTCACAAAAGACCCCTCCCTTTGTTTCCCCATGCATACTCCATGGGCGCCAAAACAACCTCTCCACGAGCCGCGAAACCCCAGCCTCCTACGTCCTCCACCCCATCGCGCCTAATCCACCGCCGCTCTCCTCCATCATGACGGAGCCGGTACCCCGACGTCGTCGTCTAACACAATCTCAACCGCAACACCCTCAAGGACTTAACAGCTGAAGCCGAGGCAGAGCTGCCTCCACGATGCCGACACCGACGTGCGTCGTACCAGAACCACTTCTACCATGCCGTCATGCGCCTCACCGCTGCCGCTCCACTGTCGCAACCGTCCACCGCAACGAAGTTGTTCCTGCTACGCCATCGTTCGCCACCTTGGATATGGTCCCCCGCTGCCGATAGACAGCCACCGCACCACACTCAACAACTTGCCATGGGTTCATCCAAGGCTCCACCGTCCTCCACAACTTCTCGTTTCCAGCGAACCACAAGAAGATCGTTTGAAAAACAGAAGGACACAACACTGCCAGTAGAAAGAGGTACTCTTCCCTTATTCATGCAACTCTTATGTCTCTGCTCACACCGTATTCATCCCATGAAAGAAACTAGTTGAGCGCTTCTTAATGCATCTTCTTCATGATACTACATGCACAAGGTTTCCTCCCATATAGTATTTCACCTTGGCTAGAGGTTAGTACCCCGCCTGGATTTCAATTCAGGGTCAGGTGATTCACAATTAAAAGAAGCAGCACCCGCTTAGGCGCGCGGAGCACCTAGTCCACCTGTTCTCCGAGGAAGCGGCACATCGGTGTCTATCATAGGGGTGTGGGTTGCAGGAGCTGCTTGCGCCCGATCTGGAGGTCGGCGGGGCTTCAAGGGATGGTTGGGGGGCGGTGTCAACCATGACAGTGCAGTGAGGTCAAGGGGGCGGAGGCAGGGGATTGGGCCAGTGGTCGCTGGCGTTTCGAGGAAGATCGTCAACACTGACTGGCTGGAGGCACATGAAGGCAATCTGCCCGTTCTTTGTACATCAGACGATGCAGAAAAAATGGACTGACCTATTTGTTTTCAGTCGACTGTTATTTTCATAGGACCACACCTTGTGGTGTGTTGGAGGAGCATCTGCATTTCCCAGCCATCACTATGCTCATATTTCAAAATCCTAGAATCTAGTAATTTCGTGTGCCATGCATGTTGTAGAGCTATCATATGTCTCCCGTCATTTATTTCTCACCGACCTGCTATCTGCTACTTTTACACTATACTACTTGTGCATACACTCCACCCATACTAGCACTATTGTTTTTTATGCATGGATATTACAGACTTTGAAGCGGTGTTGACGAATACCCAAAAGAAAAGGCAGAAGTCGCTCCAGTGTAATTCGAAGATAAGCACTAAGTGTTTCAGTGATCTAAAGGGTGTAGTGTCAGCAGATGGATACATCAAATGTAGCTCTGCAGTTGATGATGTCAATTGCTACACACAACCATCCCAGGTGCTTGCTTTAACTTCACGCTGTCAAATGTGGTTGCATGTTGCATATGTTGTCTAGCTTGTATTGCTTCCAATTTGGTTAAATTGCATATGCTTACTTTACACATTATACCTTTGATAATGACATGCCTTCCTTTTTTTGATACATATTACATATGTCTATTAACCATGTTCGTACATCAAACTAATGTTCTTTTGTATCCCTCATCAATCACTTATGATGAGACAGTCACCCCAGTGGGTTATTGTGAGACGCGCTACTCGTTTAAAGAGTGAAGTGCCATCCTTCCCACATGATTCTCAAGAAACATCAAGGCTAAATGAAGATAGTCAACACAGCTCTCTAGTTGATGACCGCAATTCCCCTACACCACCATCACAGGTGCTTGCTCTTACTTGGGAATGTGATATGTCGTTGCATGTTGCATATGGTGTCTACATTGTAGTGCTTCTAATTAGGGTAAATTGCATCTGCTTAGTTAACACATTATACCTGTGAATATGACACGCCTTCCTATTTTTGGTACATACTACATATTTCTATTAACCATGTTCTTACATCAAACTACTTTTCTTGTGTATCCCTCATCAATCACTTCTGATGAGACACCTTCAAATTGACAGTGTAATATTGGTTGCATCTTGCATATCATTTCAAACATGTATTGCCTCTAATTTGTTGAAGTGCCACTTATAATGAGACACACCTAACTTGGTAGAGTGATTTTGGTTGGATCTTTCATATGGTGTCTAGATTGCTTTGCTTCCAATTTGTTGAAATGCCTTCTGCTTAGCGTTTTTCGTACATATTCCATCCTCCTACAATGTGGTTAACTTACATAGAAGTTGTGTTCATCAGTATCATGCATCAATGAATTTGGAAGTTCAAATTTCATTCCTTTATCTTGTGTGTTTACTTGACAAGGCAAAATCTAAAAGGACGAAGGCACAGAATGATGGTGGTCCTCTAGAGCAACCAAAATAGACGATCTCTACATATTCTCCTGCTACTCCTACTTCAGTGCAAGTTCCAAATCTCATCTCCCCTACTCCACAACCCTAGGTGCTTGCTCTAAAATGGTAGTGTGATATCTAGTTGCATGTTGCATATGGTGCCTAGCTTGTATTGCTCCAAATTTGTTAAATTGCATCTCCTTAGCTTACACATTATACATGTGAATATGACGCGCCTTCCTGTTTTTGGTACATACTGCATCTGCCTATCACACCATGTTCTTAATTCAAACTATTGTTCTTGTGTATCCTGCATCTATCACTTATGATGAGACAACCACGCCCGTGGGTTAGTATGAGACACACTACTCTTATAAAGAGTGTAGTTTCATCCTCCCCACATGATTCTCAAGAAACAACAAGCCTAAATGAAGATATTGAACGTAGCTCTGTACTTGAAGACCACATTTCCCTTACACCACCATCGCAGGTGCTTGCTCTAACTTTGCAGTGTGATATGTGGTTGCATGTTGCATACGGTGTCTCGCTTGTGATGCTTCTAATTAGGGTAAATTGCATCTGCTTAGTTTACACATTATACCTGTGAATATGACATGCCTTCCTATTTTTGGTACATACCACATCTATTTGTTAACCATGTTCTTACAGGAAACTACCTCTCTTCTGTATCCTGCATTAATAACTTACGATGAGACGCCTTTATTCGTTGCATATTGCATATTATTTCTAGCCTGTTGCCATGTATTGCTTCTAATTTGGTCAAATACATTTATTAGACCACCTTTTTCATTTGGCAGAGTGATATTGGTTTCTTCTTTCACATGGTTTAGCTTGCATTTCTTCTAAATAGTTCAAACACCTTGTGCTTAGTTTACACTTTATACATCATACATGTCAATATGTCATGCCATCCTGTTTTTCATACATATTTCATCCTCCTATCATGCAGCTACCTTGCATGAAAGTAGTGTTCATCAGTAGCATGCATCAATGATTTCTGAAGAGCAAATTTTATTCCTTTTTCTTGTGGGTTTGACTTGACAAGGCAAAATCAAAAAAGAGGAAGGAAAAGAGTAAGGAAGGCGATGATGGTGGTCCGCTGCAGCAACGTAAATGGAGCATCTGTACGGATTCTCCTCGTATTGCTAGTGCATTACAAGTTCCAAGTCTCCGCTCCCTACTCCACCATCCAAGGTGCTTGCTCTAACTTGGCAGTGTGATATCTGGTTGCATGTTGCATATGGTGTCTAGCTTGTATTGCTCCTAATTAGTGTAAACTGCATCTCCTTAGCTTACACATGATACGCGTGAATATGACACACCTTCCTATTTTTGGTACATACTATATCTGTCTATCACACCATGTTCTTACATGAAAATACTCTTCTTGTGTATCCTGCATCAGTCACTTATGATGGGACACCTTTAAGTTGGCAGTGTGATATTGGTTTGCGTCTTGAATATGATTTCTAGCATGTAGTGCTTCTAGTTTGATGAACGCCACCTATGACGAGACAATTTTAACTTGGCAGAGTGATATTGATTGCACCTTCCATCTCGTGTCTAGCTTGCAGTGCTTCTAATTTGTTGAAGTGCCTTCTGCTTAGTTACCACAACATAGGTGTGAATATGTCAAGCCGTCCAGTTTTTTGTACATATTCCATCCTCGTGTCATGACTTTTCCTTTCATCAAAGTAGTGTTCGTCAGTGTCATGCATGAATCAGTTCTGAAGAGCGAATTTTATTCATTTTTCTTTTCGATTTGACCTCACAATGCAAAATCAATAAAGTGGAAGGAAATTGGTAAGGCATTGGCTGATGGTGGTCCTTACGAGCAACTGAAATGGAGGGTCTCTATAGATTCTACTCCGCCATCCTCCCAACAAGATTCGCAAGACAACGCAAGGCTAGATAGTCAACGTAGCTGTGTAGATGATGAGCACATCTCCCCTACTCCACCATCACATGTGTTTGCTCTAACTTGGCACTATTATATGTGGTTGCATGTTGCGTATGATGTCTAGCTGGTATTGCTTCTAACTTTGTTGAATTGCATCTTCTTACTTTACACATAATGCCTGTGAATATGACACATGTTCTTGTTTCTAGAACATACTATATCTAATCATACCATGTTCTTACATCAGACTACTGTTCTTGCATATCCTGCATCAGTCACTTATGATAAGGCACCTTTAAGTCACCACTGTGATATTGGTTGCGTCTTGCATATGATTTGTAGCATGTACTGCTTATAATTTGTTGAAACGCCAGTCAGTTTGAACTTCGCAGAGTGATATTGGTTGCATATTTGATATTGCATCTAGCTTGTAGTGCTTCTAATTGTTGGGGAACGTAGTAATTTCAAAAAATTTCCTACGCACACGCAAGATCATGGTGATGGCATAGCAACGAGAGGGGAGAGTGTTGTGCATGTACCCTCGTAGACCATAAGCGGAAGCGTTAGCACAACGCGGTTGATGTAGTCGTACGTCTTCATGATCCGACCGATCCAAGCACCGAACGTATGGCACCTCCGAGTTCAGCACACGTTCAGCTCGATGATGATCTCCGGGCTCCGATCCAGCAAAGCTCCTGAGATGAGTTCCGTCAGCACGACGGCGTGGTGACGATGATGATGTTCTACCGGCGCAGGGCTTCGCCTAAACTCCACGACGATATGACCGAGGTGGAATATGGTGGAGGGGGGCACCGCACACGGCTAAGGAACGATCTGTAGACCAACTTGTGTGTCTATGGGGTGCCCCCCTGCCCCCGTATATAAAGGAGCAAGGGGGAGGCCGGCCGGCCCTTGGAGGGCGCGCCAAGGAGGAGGAATCCTCCTCCTAGTAGGAGTAGGACTCCTCCTTTCCTACTCCTACTAGGAGGAGGAAGGAAGGGGGAGAGGGGGAAGTAAAGGGGGGCGCCGCCCCCCTCCTAGTCCAATTCGGACCAGAGGGGGGAGGGGGCGCACGGCCCATGCTGGCCGCCCCTCTCTCCTTTCCCCTAAGGCCCATAAGGCCCATTACTCTCCCGGGGGGGGGGGGGTTCCGGTAACCCTCCGACACTCCGGTTTTCTCCGAAATCACCTGGAACACTTCCGGTGTCCAAATATAGTCGTCCAATATATCAATCTTTATGTCTCGACCATTTCGAGACTCCTCATCATGTCCGTGATCACATCTGGGACTCTGAACAAACTTCAGTACATCAAAACTTATAAACTCATAATAAAACTTTCATCGTAACGTTAAGCGTGTGGACCCTACGGGTTCGAGAACTATGTAGACATGACCTAGAACTATTCTCGGTCAATAACCAATAGCGGGACCTGGATGCCCATATTGGTTCCTACATATTCTACGAAGATCTTTATCGGTCAAACTGCATAACAACATACGTTGTTCCCTTTGTCATCGGTATGTTACTTGCCCGAGATTTGATCATCGGTATCTAATACCTAGTTCAATCTCGTTACCGGCAAGTCTCTTTACTCGTTACGTAATGCATCATCTTGTAACCAACTCATTGATCACATTGCTTGCAAGGCTTATAGTGATGTACATTATCGAGAGGGCCCAGAGATACTTCTCCGACAATCGGAGTGACAAAACCTAATCTCGAAATACGCCAACTCAACATGTACCTTCGGAGACACCTGTAGTACTCCTTTATAATCACCCAGTTACGTTGTGACGTTTGGTAGTACCCAAAGTGTTCCTCCGGTAAACGGGAGTTGCATAATTCTCATAGTTATAGGAACATGTATAAGTCATGAAGAAAGCAATAGCAATATACTAAACGATCAAGTGCTAGGCTAACGGAATGGGTCATGTCAATCACATCATTCTCCTAATGATGTGATCCCATTAATCAAATGACAACACATGTCTATGGTTAGGAAACATAACCATCTTTGATAAATGAGCTAGTCAAGTAGAGGCATACTAGTGACTATATGTTTGTCTATGTATTCACACATGTATCATGTTTCCGGTTAATACAATTCTAGCATGAATAATAAACATTTATCATGATATGAGGAAATAAATAATAACTTTATTATTGCCTCTAGGGCATATTTCCTTCAGTCTCCCACTTGCACTAGAGTCAATAATCTAGATTACATAGTAATGATTCTAACACCCATGGAGTCTTGGTGCTGATCATGTTTTGCTCGTGAGAGAGGCTTAGTCAACGGGTCTGCAACATTCAGATCCGTATGTATCTTGCAAATCTCTATGTATCCCACTTGGACTTGGTCCCGAATGGAATTGAAGCGTCTCTTGATGTGCTCGGTCCTCTTTTGAAATCTGGATTCCTTTGCCAAGGCAATTGCACCAGTATTGTCACAGAAGATCTTCATTGGTCCCGATGCACTAGGTATGACACCTAGATCGGAAATGAACTCCTTCATCCAGACTCCTTCATTTGCTGCTTCAGAAGCAGCTATGTACTCCGCTTGACATGTAGATCCCGCCACGACGCTTTGTTTAGAACTGCACCAACTTACAGCTCCACCATTTAACAAAAACATGTATCCGGTTTGCGATTTAGAATCGTCCGGATCAGTGTCAAAGCTTGCATCGACGTAACCATTTACGACTAGCTCTTTGTCACCTCCATATACGAGAAACATATCCTTAGTCCTTTTCAGGTATTTCAGGATGTTCTTGACCGCTGTCCAGTGATCCACTCCTGGATTACTTTGGTACCTTCCTGCCAAGCTTATTGCTAAGCATACGTCAGGTCTGGTACACAACATTGCATACATGATAGAGCCTATGGCTGAAGCATAGGGAACATCTTTCATTTTCTCTCTATCTTCTGCTGTGGTCGGGCATTGAGTTTGACTCAACTTCACACCTTGAAGCACGGGCAAGAACCCTTTCTTTGCCTGATCCATTTTGAACTTTTTCAAAATTTTATCAAGGTATGTGCTTTGTGAAAGTCCTATTAAGCGTCTCGATCTATCTCTATAGATCTTGATGCCCAATATGTAAGCAGCTTCACCGAGGTATTTCATTGAAAAACTTTTATTCAAGTATCCCTTTATGCTATCCAGAAATTCTATATCTTTTCCAATTAATAATATGTCATCTACATATAATATTAGAAATGCTACAGAGCTCCCACTCACTTTCTTGTAAATACAGGCTTCTCCAAATGTCTGTATAAAACTGTATGCTTTGATCACACTATCAAAACATTTATTCCAACTCCGACATGCTTGCACCAGTCCATAAATGGATCACTGGAGCTTGCATACTTTGTTAGCACCTTTTGGATCAACAAAACCTTCTGGCTGCATCATATACAACTCTTCTTCCAGAAATCCATTCAAGAATGCAGTTTTGACATCCATTTGCCAAATTTCATAATCGTGAAATGCAACAATAGCTAACATGATCCGGACAGACTTAAGCATCGCTACGGGTGAGAAAGTCTCATCGTAGTCAACTCCTTGAACTTGTTGAAAACCTTTCACAAGAAGTCGAGCTTTATAGATAGTTATATTACCATCAGCGTCGGTCTTCTTCTTAAAGATCCATTTATTCTCAATGGCTTGCCGATCATCGGGCAAGTCAACCAAAGTCCATACTTTGTTTTCATACATGGATCCCATCTCAGATTTCATGGCCTCTAGCCATTTTGCGGAATCTGGGCTCATCATCGCTTCCTCATGGTTCGTAGGTTCATCATGGTCAAGTAACATGACTTCCAGAATAGGATTACCATACCACTCTGGTGCGGATCTTACTCTGGTAGACCTACGAGGTTCAGTAGAAACCTGATCTGAAGTTTCATGATCAATATCATTAGCTTCCTCACTAATTGATGTAGTTGTCACAGGAACCAGTTCTTGTGATGAACTACTTTCCAATAAGGGAGTAGATACAGTTATCTCATCAAGTTCTACTTTCCTCCCACTCACTTCTTTCGAGAGAAACTCCTTCTCTAGAAAGGATCCGATTTTAGCAACAAAAATCTTGCCCTCAGATCTGTGATAGAAGGTGTACCCATTAGTTTCTTTTGGGTATCCTATGAAGACACATTTCTCCGATTTGGGTTCAAGCTTATCTGGTTGAAGTTTCTTCACATAAGCATCACAGCCCCAAACTTTAAGAAACGACAACTTTGGTTTCTTGCCAAACCACAGTTCATAAGGCATCGTCTTAACGGATTTTGATGGTGCCCTATTTAATGTGAATGCGGCCATCTCTAAAGCATAACCCCAAAACGATAGCAGTAAATCAGTAAGAGACATCATAGATCGCACCATATCTAGTAAAGTACGATTACGACGTTCGGACACACCATTTCATTGTGGTGTTCCGGGTGGCGTGAGTTGTGAAACTATTCCGCATTGTTTCAAGTGTAGACCAAACTCGTAACTCAAATATTCTCCTCCACAATCAGATCATAGAAACTTTATTTTCTTGTTACGATGATTTTCCACTTCACTCTGAAATTCTTTGAACTTTTCAAATGTTTCAGACTTGTGTTTCATTAAGTAGATATACCCATATCTGCTTAAGTCGTCTGTGAAGGTGAGAAAATAACGATACCCGCCGCGAGCCTCAACATTCATTGGACCACAAACATTAGTATGTATGATTTCCAACAAATCAGTTGCCCGCGCCATAGTTCCGGAGAACGGCGTTTTAGTCATCTTGCCCATAAGGCACGGTTCGCAAGTACCAAGTGATTCATAATCAAGTGATTCCTAAAGCCCATCAGTATGGAGTTTCTTCATGCGCTTTACACCGATATGACCTAAACGGCAGTGCCACAAATAAGTTGCACTATCGTTATCAACTCTGCATCTTTTGGTTTCAACACTATGAATATGTGTATCACTACTATCGAGATTCAATAAAAATAGACCACTCTTCAAGGGTGCATGACCATAAAAGATATTACTCATATAAATAGAACAACCATTATTCTCTGATTTAAATGAATAACCGTCTCGCATCAAACAAGATCCAGATATAATGTTCATGCTCAACGCTGGCACCAAATAACAATTATTTAGGTCTAAAACTAACCCCGATGGTAGATGTAGAGGTAGCGTGCCGACCGCGATCACATCGACTTTGGAACCATTTCCCAC
Source organism: Triticum aestivum (assembly GCF_018294505.1). NCBI lineage: Eukaryota > Viridiplantae > Streptophyta > Magnoliopsida > Poales > Poaceae > Triticum > Triticum aestivum. The sequence continues at coordinate 282,621,735 of NC_057810.1, read as the reverse complement.
GCGCATCGTCACCTCGTCCTTAGCCAATCTTCGCTTAATCCGTAGTCCCTGTTTCGAGTTGCAAATATTAGCAACAGAACCAGTACCAAATACCCAGGTGCTACTGCGAGCATTAGTAAGGTACACATCAATAACATGTATATCACATATACCTTTGTTCACTTTGCCATCCTTCTTATCCGCCAAATACTTTTGGCAGTTCCGCTTCCAGTGTCCAGTCTGCTTGCAATAGAAGCACTCAGTTTCAGGCTTAGGTCCAGACTTGGATTTCTTGTCTTGAGCAGCAACTTGCTTGCCGTTCTTTTTGAAGTTCCCCTTCTTCTTCCCTTTGCCCTTTTTCTTGAAACTGGTGGTCTTGTTAACCATCAACACTTGATGCTCCTTCTTGATTTCTACCTCCGCAGCTCTTAGCATTGCGAAGAGCTCGGGAATAGTCTTGTCCATCCCTTGCATATTGTAGTTCATCACGAAGCTCTTGTAGCTTGGTGGCAGTGATTGAAGAATTCTGTCAATGACACTATCATCAGGAAGATTAACTCCCAGTTGAATCAAGTGATTATTATACCCAGACATTTTGAGTATGTGTTCACTGACAGAACTATTCTCCTCCATCTTGCAGCTATAGAACTTATTGGAGACTTCATATCTCTCAATCCAGGCATTTGCTTGAAATATTAACTTCAACTCCTGGAACATCTCATATGCTCCATGACATTCAAAACGTCGTTGAAGACCCGGTTCTAAGCCGTAAAGCATGGCACACTGAACTATCGAGTAGTCATCAGCTTTGCTCTGCCAGACGTTCTTAACATCGTCAGTTGCATCAGCAGCAGGCCTGGCACCCAGCGGTGCTTCCAGGACGTAACTTTTCTGTGCAGCAATGAGGATAATCCTCAGGTCACGGACCCAGTCCATGTAATTGCTACCATCATCTTTCAACTTTGCTTCTCAAGGAACGCATTAAAATTCAACGGAACAACAGCACGAGCCATCTATCTACAAACAAACATAGACAAGCAAAATACTATCAAGTACTAAGTTCATGATAAATTTAAGTTCAATTAATCATATTACTTAAGAACTCCCACTTAGACAGACATCTCTCTAGTCATCTAAGTGATCACGTGATCCAAATCAACTAAAGCATGTCCGATCATCACGTGAGATGGATTAGTTTCAATGGTGAACATCACTATGTTGATCATATCTACTATATGATTCACGTTCGACCTTTCGGTCTCCGTGTTCCAAGTCCATATCTGTATATGCTAGGATCGTCAAGTATGACCTGAGTATTCCGTGTGTGCAACTGTTTTGCACCCGTTGTATTTGAACGTAGAGCCTATCACACCCGATCATCACGTGGTGTCTCAGCATGAAGAACTTTCGCAATGGTGCATACTCAGGGAGAACACTTCTTGATTATTAGTGAGAGATCATCTTAAAATGCTACCGTCAATCAAAGCAAGATAAGATGCATAAAGGATAAACATCACATGCAATCAATATAAGTGATATGATATGGCCATCATCATCTTGTGCTTGTGATCTCCATCTTCGAAGCACCGTCGTGATCACCATCGTCACCGGCGCGACACCTTGATCTCCATCGTAGCATCGTTGTCATTACGCCATCTATTGCTTCTACGACTATTGCTACCGCTTAGTGATAAAGTAAAGCAATTACAGGGCGTTTGCATTTCATACAATAAAGCGACAACCATATGGCTCCTGCCAGTTGCCGATAACTTCAGTTACAAAACATGATCATCTCATACAATAAAATATAGCATCACGTCTTGACCATATCACATCACAACATGCCCTGCAAAAACAAGTTAGACGTCCTCTACTTTGTTGTTGCAAATTTTACATGGCTGCTATGGGCTTTAGCAAGAACCGTTCTTACCTACGCATCAAAACCACAACGATAGTTCGTCAAGTTGGTGCTGTTTTAACCTTCTCAAGGACCGGGTAGAGCCACACTTGATTCAGCTAAAGTGAGAGAGACAGACACCCGCCAGCCACCTTTAAGCACGAGTGCTCATAACGGTGAAACCAGTCTCGCGTAAGTGTATGCGTAATGTCAGTCCGGGCCGCTTCATCTCACAATACCGCCGAACCAAAGTATGACATGCTGGTAAGCAGTATGACTTGTATCGCCCAAAACTCACTTGTGTTCTACTCGTGCATATGACATCTATGCATAAAACCTAGGCTCGGATGCCACTGTTGGGGAACGTAGTAATTTCAAAAAAATTCCTACGCACACGCAAGATCATGGTGATGGCATAGCAACGAGAGGGGAGAGTGTTGTCCACGTACCCTCGTAGACCGTAAGTGGAAGCGTTAGCACAACGCGGTTGATGTAGTCGTACGTCTTCACGATCCGACCGATCCAAGCACCGAACGTACGGCACCTCCGAGTTCAGCACACGTTCAGCTCGATGACGATCTCCGGGCTCCGATCCAGCAAAGCTCCGGATATGAGTTCTGTCAGCACGATGGCGTGGTGACGATGATGATGTTCTACCGGCGCAGGTCTTCGCCTAAACTCCGCGACGATATGACCGAGGTGGAATATGGTGGAGGGGGGCACTGCACATGGCTAAGGAACGATCTGTAGATCAACTTGTGTGTCTATGGGGTGCCCCCTGCCCCTGTATATAAAGGAGCAAGGGAGGAGGCCGGCCGGCCCTTGGAGGGCGCACCAAGGAGGAGGAATCCTCCTCCTAGTAGGAGTAGGACTCCTCCTTTCCTACTCCTACTAGGAGGAGGAAGGAAGGGGGAGAGGGGGAAGGAAAGGGGGGCGCCGCCCCCCTCCTAGTCCAATTCAGACCAGAGGTGGGAGGGGGCGCGCGGCCCATGCTGGCCGCCCCTCTCTCCTTTCCCCTAAGGCCCATAAGGCCCATTACTCTCCGGGGGGGGGGGGGGGTTCCGGTAACCCTCCGGCACTCCGGTTTTCTCCGAAATCACCTGGAACACTTCCGGTGTCCGAATATAGTTGTCCAATATATCAATCTTTATGTCTCGACCATTTCGAGACTCCTCGTCATGTTCGTGATCACATCCGGGACTCCGAACAAACTTCGGTACATCAAAACTTATAAACTCATAATAAAACTGTCATCGTAATGTTAAGCGTGCGGACCCTACGGGTTCGAGAACTATGTAGACATGACCTAGAACTATTCTCGGTCAATAACCAATAGCGGGACCTGGATGCCCATATTGGTTCCTACATATTCTACGAAGATCTTTATCGGTCAAACCGCATAACAACATACGTTGTTCCCTTTGTCATCGGTATGTTACTTGCCCGAGATTTGATCGTCGGTATCTAATACCTAGTTCAATCTCGTTACCGGCAAGTCTCTTTACTCGTTACGTAATGCATCATCTCGTAACCAACTCATTGATCACATTGCTTGCAAGGCTTATAGTGATGTACATTATCGAGAGGGCCCAGAGATACCTCTCCGACAATCGGAGTGACAAAACCTAATCTCGAAATACGCCAACTCAACATGTACCTTCGAAGACACCTGTAGTACTCCTTTATAATCACCCAGTTACGTTGTGACGTTTGGTAGTATCCAAAGTGTTCCTCCGGTAAACGGGAGTTGCATAATTCTCATAGTTATAGGAACATGTATAAGTCATGAAGAAAGCAATAGCAATATACTAAACGATCAAGTGCTAGGCTAACGGAATGGGTCATGTCAATCACATCATTCTCCTAATGATGTGATCCCATTAATCAAATGACAACACATGTCTATGGTTAGGAAACATAACCATCTTTGATAAATGAGCTAGTCAAGTAGAGGCATACTAGTGACTATATGTTTGTCTATGTATTCACACATGTATCATGTTTCCGGTTAATACAATTCTAGCACGAATAATAAACATTTATCATGATATGAGGAAATAAATAATAACTTTATTATTGCCTCTAGGGCATATTTCCTTCACTAATTTGTTGAAATGCCTTCTGCTTAGTTACCACATCATAGGTGTGAATATGGCATGCCGTCCTGTTTTTCATACATATTCCATCCTCGTATCATGTGTTTGCCTTTCATCCGAGTAGTGTTCATCAGTATCATGCATGAATGAGCTTCGAAGAGCGAATTTTATTCCTTTTTTCTTATTGGTTTGACTTCACAATGCAAAATCAATACAGATGAAGGAAATTAGTATGGCAGTGGATGATGGTGGTCCTTCGGAGCAACTCAAACAGAGGGTCTCTACAGATTCTATTTCGCCATCCTTCCAACAAGATTCGCAAGACAACACAAGGTTGGACAATAAACGTAGTTGTGTAGATGATGAGCACATTCCCCTATTCCACCATCACAGGTGCTTGCTCTAACTTGGAACTGTTATATGGGGTTGCGTGTTCCGTATGATTTCTAGTTTGTATTGCTTCTGATTTTGTTGAAACGCATCTGCGTAGCTTACAACTTATACTTGCAAAATCACTTACCCATAAGACACATTTAACTTGGGAGTGATGTGGGTTGCATCTTGCATTGTCTTCTAGCTTGTACTGCTTCTAATTTCTTGAAATGACACTTACGACGAGACCCTTTTGACCTGATAGAGTGATATTGGTTGCATGTTCATATGGTGCCTAGCTTTCATTTCTTCTAATTTTGTTGAAATGCCTTCTACTTACTGTTTTTCATACATATTCCATCCTCCTATCGTCCATGTGAATATGCAATGCTGTATTTTTTTTGTATATATTCCATCCTCCTATCCCGCGCTTGCCTTACATCAAAGTAGTGTTCGTATGTATCATGCATCAACCAGTTATGCAGAGCTAATTTTATTCATCTTCTTGTGGTTTTGACTTCATAAGGCAATACCAGAAAAGAGGAAGGAAAATAGTAAGTTAGGGGATGTTGGTGGTCCTATGGACCAACGCAAACAGAGACTCTCTAGATTTGCCACTACTACTGCTAATGCAGTTGAAGTCCCAACTCTACATGATGAGTTCATCTCCTGTACTCCACCATCACAGGTGCTTGATCTAAGTTGACAGTGTGATAATTGGTTTCATGTTGCATATGTTGTCTAGCATGTATTTGTTCTATTTTGATTAGATTGCACCTGTTGAGTATATACGTTATACATGTGCATATGACATGCCTTTGTGTGTCTAGAATACACATCATCTATCTATCATACCATGTTCTTACATCAAAGTACGTACTGGTGTTGTGTATCCCGCATTAGTCACTCATGATTGGACGCTTTTAACATGGCAGTTTGATAGTGGTTGCATCTTGCATTGATTTCTAGGTTGTACTGCTTCTAATTATTTGAAATGGCACTTATGACAAGACACTTTTAAATTGGCAGAGTGATATTGGTTGCATCTTTCATATGGTGTCTAGCTTGCATTACTTCTATTTTCTTGAAAATCCTTCTGCTTAGTTTACACATCGTAGGTGTGAATATGTCATGTCGTCCTATTTTTCTGACATATTCCATCCTCATACGGTTGTCTTACATCAAAGTATTGCTTGTCCGTATCAAGCATCAATCAGTTCTGAAGAGCGATTTTATTCTTTTGTGTTGTGGGTACGGCTTGACATGGCAAAGTCAAAAGAGAGCAAGGAAAAGAATATAGTAGGGAATGGTGTTACTCGTCGGGTGCAACAGAAAAGGATTTGCCCTCGAGATTCTGCTAGTACTTATAGTGTAGTAGAAGGTCCAAGTCCACCGGCCAAATCCATAAACACAGTATCACCTGCTCCACCACCTGCAGCATCCGCTTCAACTGTACTGGCATATCAACGAGTTACTCGTTCGTTTGCTCCGCAACCTGCCAGTTCCCAAGCTGCCTTCACACGTAACACTACTTCCGAAGCACTGCTGACACAATAGGACTTGGCAAGATCAGATGAACCTCATGAGCATCAACACCAAGATGGTACCTGACCGAGTCAAGTTGTCGTTGCATGCTCCTTTATATGTACTCTCACAATTTGATGTGCACTAACACTTTCCATATTCTTTGTTGAACTAGCACCACGGCGCAAGCGGAAACAGACATCACGGATAATGCTTGACAGATTAACAAAATCTAAAGGAGGAAGAATGGAGATCCATTTTGAGGCAGGTTTAAAAAGGCCACGTGATGCTACAGAGTCAGCCAAGTTAGTATCAGAGACAATTGTTCCGTTAGGTGTCATGCACGTATCCTCCCAACGTGGATCCGGTACAGGAATGAGAAAGACGATACCGAGTTTAACACCTTCCGTGACATTTATCTGTAAGTAATGTTATTCATCGCAATTTGTAATATTGTCTTGCCCTGTCCCATACTTTCTAGCTTCCTCCTAATAAGACTCACATTCTTTTTTCAACAGATGAGGTTCAAGTTGGATCCGAAAGATGATGCAACTAAACAAGCATGCACTCAAGTTTTTCAGTCTGCTCCGCTATAATATTGGTATCACCTTAGAAAAACTCACTTTGAAGGCAAGGCTAACAATGAAATCGCCCAAACATCTCTAGTGGAATATATTACAGATGAAGACTGGACAACCCTTGTTAAACACTGGTCTTATCCAAAGTATCAGGTAGGGTATATGTATTTGATCAAATCACATATTGAACTTGTATTTACGTATGTGCCTTACAAGTGTATCTTCTTCCAGGCTAACTATTTGAAGAACAAGACCAACCGTTCTAAAGTGAAATTCCAACAGACAACAGGATCTCATAGCTATATTGCACACTGCGAGGCTCTTGTAAATAGCTGCTCCTTCCTTCTTTTTTCTCTGCCATATTATCGTATCTATATTGACTTGTTCCAAATACAAAGGAAAGCCCATACGGACCAAAAAGAACCTGAACTGAATGCAGTACAAATTTTCAACGATTGCCACACTAGCAAGATGAAGGGCATGAGCACAACAGTTCAAGCCGTTGTTGTAAGTCCTTACCCCTCCTGCCTTTGAACTGCTTGTTACTGTGACGTGTTCATTTAACTGCTTGGTTTGCAGCCAATGTCAGTTACTGTGTTCACTTTTATACACAGTTGTCTTAACGTATTATTTCACCTTACACAGTTTAAAACAGATGAATGATATTCTTTTCGTCTTGATCTTTAATCTAGTTGTGATGTTCATGTGCCCAAACAATGATACAATAGCCTGTTTGTTTTATATCTATTTGCCCATGCTATGAATGATGTCATACTATGTTGATCCCACTTTAAACCATGTCTCTTCATCCTTACATGTCAACGAATGTGAGGAAATAGACAATACAGTAGGCACGCTACATGGACATATGTTTCGAAAGTGATTTTATTATGTAGTTGGACTACAATACATGCTAATGTATTATAGTAGTTCTCCAAAATAAGTTATGTATAACTTGAAACCTACTTTGTTTGTTTTTGTCTCATTAGTAACTTATCCGGTACACTAATCTACAAGTTCAAACTTTCAGCAAGCTATGGAACAAATGATTGAACAGCCACAACCACCTGAAGGTGATGAGACTACCACATGCACAATGTCACCTCTTGTTGCAGTGCGTCGGTATCTCTCCACTAACAGTGCAAAAAGCACCTTCCTGCATAATTCTGGATTGGTTGTCAAGGTAACCTCAACCAAATCACCCACTCAACAAAATCTTCCGGCTAGACAGAGTGATACATCTGTGCTCCAGACACAAGTCCAATCCCTAATGGACGTCGTTTTGGAAACAAGAATAGTGGTTGATAAATGTTGTCAAGATATGAATGGTTTTGAAACCAGACTATCAGACATTTGCTTCGTTGTTCAAGAGCAATGGCGGAAAAAGGGGATGATCATGCTGCTCCATCAGATTGTACAGCCTGAAACATTAGCACTTAGGTCAAATGATTTGTGCTTCTATATATCTGATGGTGCTTTTATCTGCAAGGACTGTAAACTTTATGCCAATAGGCCTTTTGTTGTATGGCTGGAATTTATTTTTTTGTGATACAACATTTATTGTGCTACCAAAGGCCGTAAAAGTTACGATGCTATTTTTGTATAGTGTATGTTTATCTTAGTAATGTATTCGGCCGAAAGCTTCGTAGGAGCCCAATGTGCCAACATTCATTAAGCCCATTCCAATTTGGCTAAAAAAGATTATGGGCCGTAATATGCAAGTAGCCCATGAAAAATATTTGGGCCTAAATCAGCATAAGCTTTAATATTTTTGCTAGGCTTATGCACCTAGTGGGCCTTTAACAGGCCTAAACATAATTTGGGCCCTCAGTAACAATAGGCCGTTAACATGTGTAAATATCTCTAGCCCATAAATAACGTGCGCCTTTAATAGGCCAAAAGTGAGATTGGGCCCTGATTGTGCCAAATAACCCATTGCTCATTAGCACGCTGAAATGTATCTCAGCTCGTGGTGGCCTATTTACAATGCGGATCGTTCACATGCCAAAATTTAGATGGGCCGTAAATGTGCCGACGTACTACACGGGCCTTTAACAGGCCGGAAGTTCGGTCGGGCTTGATTAGTATCAGTTTTATATGGGCCGTTAATAGGCCCGATGTGAAGTTGGGCCACATATGGCCCATGGATTTCGTCCGATGTTAACAGGCCGAAAATCACAACAGGCTGGAAGTGCCAAACCTACAGTCGGCCTCTAACAGGCCGAATGTCAAACATGGCCGAATATGGCCCAAATCCTTCACGGTCATTTATGGGCCGAAGGTTTCAAGGGCAAAAAAGGGGCCCAAATGAAGCAGGACCTTTAAAACACCGGAAACACACCGGGCCGCAATTCGGCCCAAATACTTAGCATGCTGTTAATGGGCCAAAAGTGACCATGGGCCGCGATGATGAAAAGTTTAGAATAGGCCATTGACAGGCCGATTTGACAATAGTCGTATGGGCCTTAACTGCTAATGGGTATTCTGCAAGTAGGACGTTAATGGTCCAGCCCGCTAATTTTGACTGGGCCAGCCTTTTAACCTAAATGGACCGCTGTTGGGCCTTGACACATGTTGATGTATCATAGGCGCCTCATGTCCATTGGGCGGTTGACACCTATCCTTTTCGGGTGCTGACACATGGTTGCTATAGCCAATGATAATTTTACACATGGAAAATCCTCATTGGTCAGGGCTGTTAACGGGTTATCGGATCCAAACCGGAACCTGATAGCTTAACGGCGACCCGTTATGGTGGATGTCACGTGTCGGTCACCCTTGACAAAAGCACTTATATGACGCGTGATTTATCGTCATGGAAGTGGACACTCCCGTGATGATAATTTTGGTAATGTCACGGAACACTTCTACGATAGCACAGGTATGACTATCTTAATTCAGTCATAAATTGTCATGGATGTACATGCATGGCAGAAAACGTGACCTACTGTGACAAACATGTATCATCATGGAAGTGTTTTTTTATAGTGCCAGCCTACCAAAGCCGCTCCACAAACACGCTACTCGATGGTTCTAGATCTCCTTACCGGTACCCGACAGCCAGCGCAGCGTCATCACCCTTGACGTTTCTAACCTGATTCCCACCGTCTGGCAAGATGCCAAGCACCCGCCACGGCCTAGGTACTTGTCACCTTTAAACCCGTCCAGCATCACCTGCCCGATGTACTTAAGAAATACTAACAGGCCACTGTTACATTTTATGCAGCTGGCAAAAACTACAAGGACGATGTTTCTTATGGATCTAATAGCTTGGCCAACCAAGATCCTAGACTGGGGCATTGTTATGATCTTGTAAGTGTTTCTCTCTCTCTCTTGTATTGTTGTGTGCCTGCCAGCGTGCTTTGCTAGGATTTTCGACCAGTAATCCCTTTGTGGAGACAATGATTTCTACTACTGGCTGCTAAATTAGATATGTAGATGTCATACATGATACTCCCTCCATTCCTAAATATAAGTCTTTCTAGAGATTCCACTATAGACTACATACAGGGCAAAATGAGTGAATCTACACTCAAAAATGCATCTATATACATCTGTATGTGGTCCATACTGGAATCTCTACAAAGACATATATTTAGGAACAAAGGTAGTACATTACACAAAATCGTAGGTGGCATGTAGGAATTCCAGTGCACTACATTAGGTTCCCTTAGAGTGCCTGCTAGTCTAGCACACAGAGTCATGACTAGTTTATGCTACGCACACAATCGTTAATTGGTGGTTTAAATATGTACAAGGGATATGCTATGTATTATCATGTAGAGATGTCTGAAATTAGCTGTGTCAACATGCAGATAGGGTTACGCAATGAAAAAGTACAAGCTGTATGTGGCAATTCCATGGAACATCGCAAAAAAAGGAGAGGTAGCGGTGAGCCTATGTAGTGTCCTATGGTAGGTCACTCCGGCCGAGTTCTTTTGCAGGATTCTCCCAGAATCTGACCCTCTCTAGATTCTCATAATAACTTTGCCCCCTTTTTGTTTAACAATCCTACCTAATTATACACTAAATAGATAGGATTGTAAAACAAATGGGGCTCAAAGATTCTGGGAGAATCTGGGTAGGGGTCAGATTCTGGGAGAATCTGGCAAAAGAATTGGGCCTCTGTTGCAATCATCGTGAAATGTTATTTGTATGTCAGTTCTATTGGCCAAGTTTCTTTGGGACAATTATTTCGAGTTATCCTAAGAAAATAAGCACCTTTGAATATAAGCTCTAGGTAATAAGCCAACCAGTTCTTTTCATTGCCTACCTTTTCAGCTTATTTGTGGTATGATCAGTGAAAAGTCGAGATTGCATTATATTTTGTCATTTTTCTGCCCATATGAAAATTAATTTGACTTGCAAACATCACAAATTGAAACCAGTGTAGTAATTAATATGATAGGAAAACAAACCATCAATATTTGTTCAAAATGCAAATATAAAGATGCCATCTACTTGGCACAATCTACTTTGGTCAATGTCTTCCATAGAGATCCCATTGCCTAATTTAAACGAAGAGCACATGACCTAAATTTAAATGAAGAACAATTATTTATCGAAATTCGATGGTCCAAGTGTCTAGTTATTATCATATAGCAGCACCACCTGAAAGCATCATATAGCAGCAGCAGCAGCTAATAAAAACTCATCATACATCAGCGGCAGCGGCAGCGTGCAATTCATCATATACCAGCAGCAGCTCATAGCAATTCATCATATAGCAGCAGTAGGAGCAGCTCATAGCAATTCATCATATAGCACCAGCAGCAACATCTCATAACAATTCATCATATAGGAGCAGGAGTAGCTTATAGCAACTCATCATATAACAGCAGCAGCTCATAGCAATTCATCATATAGCAGCAACAGGAGTAGCTCATAGCAATGCATCATATAGAAATAATAGAAGCAACTCATAGCAATTCATCGTATAGCCGATCAGAATGAAAATTTGGCAAAAAATCAGAGGAGATCCTCACCTTGTTGGATGAGCTCATCCTTCAACAACACCTCAAGGCCACGGCCTGGGAGGAGGGGAGGGGGAACGAGGTGCCTTTTGCCGCAGTGTGGCATCAGCCATAGTTGTGCGGCGCCCGCCGGAGTAGTGCATTGGACGGACCACAATGGTGTAGCTACTGGAGACCATGAGAATGATGGGTAGCGTCAGAGGGAGGAGCAGCCGGGGAGATTTGGCCCTACCCGCTGGCCATGTAGCCTAGCTGGACAGAGCATCATCGAGGACCAGGCCAGATGGGACCAGTGCGACGACTCGCTAGAGGAACCCTAGTGCTGTAGGCAGGGATCGAGATACAGGGAAAGGGAGATGAGATGCAAGCGGGTAGGGCAATGAATGCTTCTGTGTTTGTTTTTACTTGAGGGTCAGTTGTGACGCGGGCGTGAGCAGAGGCATTTTGAGTGTAATATAGGCAGACAACAGAGTCATTTCACTATTCCCCTTCCCTTCAATTTTTAGCGAGCTTCTACCTGAAACACCTCCCTCCAAAGCGAAATAAGTTAAGCCCAAGCCCATAACTCAAAAATGACTTCTTTACATCTTTTATGACTTATTTTGACAATAAGCTCTGAAAAGGCGGAATAGAATTAGCCCTTAACCTACAATTCAATGATGCATGTGTTGGGGAAACCGATCACCTATGGGGTCACAAGGATCCCTTCTACGTTCGGCGGGTGATTAGTTGCATGAAGAGCAGGTCGAATCGTTAGCATGCAGATGATTTTTATCCAGGTTCGAGCCACCAAGATGTGTAATACCCTAGACCTACTTTATCTAGTTATATGGGTGGTCTTGAGCTTTTAAACTAGTTATGATGTGTGCTTTGTCCAAAAGTCTGAATCCTCTCTCTGTGTGCCTTGGGCCTCCTTTTATACGAAGGGGTTGCCACAGTGGTACACAGGAGGTGTCAAGCTACAGCGATCCAAGCTTATCACCCGATCAACGTAGGACAAGCGCATTTAATGTGATGCCTATGTGTCCTCTCGCTTTATTGGGGAAGGCAACAGAGGCCATCCCGTCCTTCGCCGCTCCCCCTCGTCTTGCCACAAGTCTGGGCCGACGAGGCATGCATCGCCACGCTGACCAACCAGCTGCTGTGTTGACAAAGTGGTATGCTTCGACGAAGATCTGCATGCCGCCACGCAGGCACCTGCTTCGCTGGCATGCTTACCATCGCATTGGAGTGGTGGTGAGGTGGCAAAACCCTGCCGAGCGCGGGCCTGGCCACGGCCAAGCGGTTGTCCCCGGCACGGCAAGGCTTGCCGGGCGCCTTGGAGTCATCCCCGGCAAGGGTCTTGCCGGGTTTTTTTTATCATTTGGCCCCACGTGGAATCGTGGGTTGTCGATCTTCGTGAGGAGCCGCATGCTACCAGGCATGTGCTCTTCAAGTCTTGATTTTGAACATTGTCGATTGTGTTAGAGTTCTCAAGCCCAACGGTTGTGGCCTTGTTGGCCTCTTTGCAAACTGCCACAGTAAGGGGCTTGCCTGGAGGGGGCGTGCAGGTCGCCTCGGCACGGTTTGTTGCCGGGCGTGGCCTTGCTTGCCTATTGCTACTTGCTACTTCAGGTAGTTGTCTTGATGTTCTTCGTTCTTGTCTTGCCTTCTGCTTTCTTCCTCTGCCTTGCCAAGCCTTGCTGTGGGGGTGGCTGCGACCGCCCGTGCACAAGTAAGGGGTACAAAAGCACCCATACTTTGTACACCGACAGGAGCCCCGGGGCCTGGGCCACACATAAGCGCAAGGCATAGTTGGGCCAGGCCCAAAGCAGTGCACAGGCGGGCGTGGCAGAGGCGAACCGCCACGATCTCTCTGGCAGTTGCGTTCCCCCACAACTTGCATCGCGTGCATGACATGGGTGTCATGTGTGGGACGGCTTCAACATGCTTGCGTCATCTTGCAGTCGGTAGCAAAGAGGCGGTCCGTGCTTTCCTCAAGAAAGGAATCTGCAGGGGCGCTACTCAATTACTAAGCGGACTCGGGTCGCAGCCTTCAAGGTGCCGCTACCCATGATCACAGGGTGGCAATGGGTCATTCCACCCATCCCCATGCCCTCTTTTGCCCTGCCACATACCCTCAATGCTTTGGGAAGGGCAGGCGGCGAGCACGGAGGACGTGGGCATTGATACCGAGGCGGAAAATCAGGCGCTCGTGGATTGGGGGAGTGGGTCGGTTCTGATGCCCCAAGATTCAAGGGGCCGCATTGGTCGGGCGGGGCGGCCGTCCCTCGGGCTGGGTGGCCAGGCTCCGGCCTTGCTCCCCTATAAATGGGGGAGAGGGGCGATGCTTCTCCACACTTGCCCTCCTCTCCCCCTCTTGCCCGCCATCTTCTTTCGAGTCCTCATGGTGAAAGGGCGCACTGGCGCCCCGACGGCGACGACAAGGACTTCGGCTCGACAGCGCATCCCTCCTTCCTTGGAGCCTCCGATGGCAGAGCCCGCTGCGAGGGGAAGAGTAAGTGGACGGGGTTAAGGCCGTCGCGGTGCTTGGGGAGGAGGCGGACGGGGCAACGTACCCGCTGCGCTCCCGCGACGACTCCTCCGCCGATGGGCGGCCATATCGGGGACCAACCCATTGAGTTCTTCATCAGGCTGCACAAGCCTATGTGCAGTCGCCTCCGGCTCCTGACTCCATTCGCTCGGGTGATGGAGGAGGAGGCCCTGCGGGCCTTGAGGCTTCATATGAGGGACTGCGGGAACAGCAACATGTGGGCTGATGTCGACTTTCCCCGCCCTCATGTCATGTATCTTTGTCAGGGGTGGAAGACCTTCGCACGTGCCCACAGCTTGACGGAGGGGCACATTCTCTATTTTAAGTTTAATCGAGAGCGGCCTGCTTTCCGTCAAGGTCTTCGGGAACTCCGGAATTCGCCTAGGGTGCTGCGTGGAGAGCTCCACTGAGGACGAAAGCTCTTCCTTGAGCGACAGTGGCAAGGAGGACAGCACCAACGACGATGACGGCAGCGGGCGGGAGGACTCTGACTCCGACTCCGGCTCACCGCCAGTGGCCGCACCATCGTCTGGCCTGCTCCCTCCCCCGGCAACGCGCGTTGCCGGGGACCTCGTCCTGCTGTCCCTGGGGACTGTGGTTGGCGGGCTTCCTCATCAAGATTTCCATCACCCAGTTCCCCATGTCCGTAACCTTGCGCGGCCTACCGTGCCTGGAGAGGAATGGGCAAGAACGGGGATTACGGGACACTTATCTTTTTTCTTAACTTGTAGGCACTTGTCAAATCTTAACTTTCTAGGAAATGTACTCTACCGAGCCCATGTTTATGTTCTGTAATATCTGTACTTGCATCAGCATATCAATGAAAAAGATGAGCTTTTCCTGGGAACTCATGCATGCGTACGCTCGTGCAGAGGCAAAATGCCCCTTTAGTGAAAAATAAATGAGTCTCCCCGGCAAGCCACCTTGCCGGCGCTCCTGTGTCTGCCAGAGAATCACATCTGTCGGGTTACAGGCGCAGGGTCTAGCCCCCTGCTAAATTCTTATTTCGCCCATGGTTACTGCAATTACCCTGACCGAAGTAGCGTTCAAGTCAGGGATGGGAGCACCCAGGTCTAGATAGAGTGGCGAGGTTTTCTAATGCGCAAGTCACAAATTACGAACATGAATGGGCAGGGGAGGAACTTTATCTGATTAAGTTGTCGATGGAGGCGCCGTGCCAAGCAGTCTTCTCAATCTCTTGCCGGTGTGTTGTGACTACGACCGGAGGGGAGAGAGGACAGGGTTATGGAATCTTCGCGGTTTCCCAACACCTGTTAGAATCTAAGGTAGCACAACATCCTGGACAAGTACGCATGCATACATATATATGAACATGGAGACTAGCAGGAAGCTGTACAAGCTAAACACTATCTCACTACGCGCAGGGGCTGCGCCTGGCTCTGTACATAGGGTTATATGCCTTGCCGGCAAGGCTAGTACAAAAGGGGGTTGTCGAAGCTCCCGGCAACCGCGCCCTATGGGTAAAACTTGCGAAGATGTTAGATGCTCTAGGAATTGCTCACTAGAATGCCATCTTCAGTCTTCAGGCGGAGTGCACCGGGCCTGGTGACTCGTATTACCCGATAGGGGCCTTCCCACTTTGGCATCAACTTATTCGAATTCTTGGCGGACTGAACATGCCGAAGAACAAGGTCGTCTTCCTCAAGGCTTCGGGCGTGAACCTTGCAGCTATGGTAGCGGCACAAGGCTTGCGGGTAGCGAGCAGCTCGCACAACAGCTCTAAGACAATCTTCCTCAAGGAGCATCGCATCATCTTGGTGCAACTGCTCTTGCTCAAGGTCATCATAAGCAAGCACTCGAGGTGACCCTTATATGAGTTTAGTGGGAAGAACTGCTTCTGCCCTGTAGACCAGGGCAAAGGGTGTCTGGCCAGTGGCTCGATTTGGTGTCATTCTGATTGACCAAAGAACCGTTGGCAACTCATCAATCCAACACCTTCCACACTTGCGCAGCTTGTCGAAAGTTCTTGTTTTGAGGCCTCGCAACACTTCAGCATTCGCTCTTTCTGCTTGGCCATTGGTTCTTGGATGAGCAACAGAAGCAAAACATACCTTGCTGCCAAGGTCTTGGATATACTGCTTGAAGGTGCGGCTTGTGAACTGCGTGCCGTTGTCGGTGATGACTCTGTTTGGCACACCGAAATGGCAGACGAGTCCCTTGAAAAACTTGACGGCTGATTGTGCTATCACCTTCCTCACTGGCTCCACTTCTGACCACTTGGTGAACTTGTCAATCGCGACGTACAAGTACTCAAAGCCCCCGACAGCGCGGGGAAAGGGGCCAAGTATGTCGAGCCCCCAGACTGAAAATGGCCAGGAGAGAGGAATTATTTGAAGGGCTTGAGCTGGTTGATGAAGCTTCTTCGAATGAAACTAGGACGCTTCACACTTGGTTACTAGTGTCGTTGCATCCTGGAGGGCGGTGGGCCAGAAGAAACCTTGCTGGAACGCTTTGCCAGCAAGGGCTCTTGACCCCATGTGGGAGCCACATATGCCACATTGTATCTCTGCCAACAGCTCCAGTCCGTCCTCCTGAGGAATACACTTCAGTTTCACGCCGTTCGGCCTTATTCTATAAAGGGCATCATCCACAAACTGGTACATGCTGGACCGAGGGGCTACCTTTTCTGCTTCTTCCTGCTCCTCCAGGAGCTCTCCCGTTTGGAGGAAACCTACCGTATGTTATGCCCATGCCGGAGCCTGAGGCTCGACGGCAAGGACTAAAGGCATGTCTTCCGCTGCGGGGGCAGCTGCCTCGACGGCAAAGGCCTGGGGCCCCGTCGGAGGCTGCTGTTCCTCGGCAAGCTTGGGGTACCCGGGAACTTCATTGTGGGCGGCTCATGGGAGCTCTGTGGGAAAGTACTTGCCGGGCCCCGCTTTCCTTCCCTTGTTTTGTTCTACTGACGGCTCGACATATGGTTGAGTTAATTAAAGCACAAAGGTACCTAGTTCCACAGGAAGCTTGAGGGCAGCACGCTTCGACAGGTCATCGGCAATGTTGTTCTCTGCTCGAGGAACATGCTCTGCTTGTAGACCGTCAAAGCGCTATTCCAACTTCCTCACCTCATCCATGTAAGCCTTCATCAGCGGGCTCTGATAATCCTTGTTGACTTGCCTAACGACAAGTTGTCAGTCTCCTCTGATAACGAGCTTCATGATCCCAAGGTCTGCCACGATCCAAAGACCAGCTAGCAGCCCCTCGTATTCTGCGGTGTTGATTATCGACCTCTCCCGGGGGAAGTGCATCTGGATCACGTACTTGAGGCGTTCTCTAGTGGGCGCGATGAGCAACACGCCTGCACCTGCACCTTGTAACGAGAAGGCCCCATCAAATTGCATAATCCAATGACTACTGCTACGTCTTGAGCTTGCGTTCGTTTTCCTTGAAGAGGAAAGGGTGATGCAGCAATAGTAGCATAAGTATTTCCCTTAGTTTTTGAGAACCAAGGTATCAATCCAGTAGGAAGCTCCTCAAAAGTACCATGCACCTACACAAACAAACAAAGAACTCGCAACCAACGCAATAAAGGGGTTGTCAATCCCTTCACGGCCACTTGCTAAAGTGAGATCTGATAGAGATAGTATGATAAGATAAATATATTTTTGGTGTTTTATAATATAGATACAAAAAATAAAGATGCAAATAAAAGTAAATTGGAAGTTTATATGATAAGAGATAGACCCAGGGGCCATAGGTTTCACTAGAGGCTTCTCTCAAGATAGCATAAGTAGTACGGTGGGTGAACAAATTACTGTCGAGCAATTGATAGAAAAGCGGATTATTATGAGATTATCTAGGCATGATCATGTATATAGGCATCACGTCCACAACAAGTAGACCGACTCCTGCCTGCATCTACTACTATTACTCCACACATCGACCAACTCCTGCCTGCATCTAGAGTATTAAATTCATAAAGAACAGAGTAACGCATTAAGCAAGATGACATGATTTAGAGGGATAAACTCAAGCAATATGATATAAACCCCATCTTTTTAACCTCGATGGCAACAATACAATACGTGCCTTGTTGCCCCTGCTGTCACTGGGAAAGGACACCGCAAGATTGAACCCAAAGCTAAGCACTTCTCCCATGGAAAGAAAGATCAATCTAGTAGGCCAAACAAACAGATAATTCGAAGAGACTTGCAAAGATAACTCAATCATACATAAAAGAATTCAGAGGAGATTCAAACATTTCTCATAGATAAACTTGATCATAAACCCACAATTCATCGGATCTCGACAAACACACCGCAAAAAGAGTTTACAACGAATAGATCTCCACAAGAGAGGGGGAGAACATTGTATTGAGATCCAAAAAGAGAGAAGAAGCCATCTAGCTAATAACTATGGACCCGAAGGACTGTGGTAAACTACTCACAACTCATCGGAGGGGCTATGGTGCTGATGTAGAAGCCCTCCATGATTGATTCCCCCTCCGGCGGAGCGTCGGCGAAGGCTCCAAGATGGGATCTCGCGGATACAGAAGGTTACGGCGGTGGAAATTGTGTTTCGTTGGCTCCCTGGATGTTTTCGGGGTACGTAGGCTTATATAGGAGGAAGAAGTATGTCGGTGGCCACCCGAGGGGCCCATGAGATAGGGGGCGCGCCCTGTAGGGGTGGGTACGCCCTCCCCTCTCGTGGCCGCCTCGGCTGCTTCTTGACTTGCACTCCAAGTCCTCTGGATCACGTTCGTTCCAAAAATCACGCTCCCAAAGGTTTCATTCCGTTTGGACTCTGTTTGATATTCCTTTTCTTCGAAATACTGAAATAGGCAAAAAAACAACAATACAGGCTGGGCCTCCGGTTAGTAGGTTAGTCCAAAAAATGATATAAATGTGTAAAATAAAGCCCATAAACATCCAAAAGGGATAATATAATAGCATGGAACAATCAAAATTTATAGATACGTTGGAGACGTATCAAGCATCCCCAAGCTTAATTCCTGCTCGTCCTCGAGTAGGTAAATGATAAAAACAGAATTTTTGATGTGGAATGCTACCTAGCATAATTCTCAATGTAATTTTCTTTATTGTGGCATGAATGTTCAGATCCAAAGGATTCAAAATAAAAGTTCATATTGATAAAAGAAATAATAACACTTCAAGCATACTAATCAAAGTAATCATGTCTTCTCAAAATAACATGGCAAAAGATAGTTCATCCCTACAAAATCATATAGTTAGGCTATGCTTCATTTTCGTCACACAAAGATGTTCCCAACTTCTATACCCCCGATGACAAGCCAAGCAATTGTTTCATACTTAAATAATCTCAAACTTTTTCAACCTTCACGCAATACATGAGCGTGAGCCATGGATATAGCACTATCGGTGGAATAGAATATGATGATGGGGATTGTGTAGAGAATACAAAAAAGGAGAAAGTCTCACATTGACGAGGATAATCAACGGGCTATGGAGATGCCCATCAATTGATGTCAACATGAGGAGTAGGGATTGCCATGCAACGGATGCACTAGAGCTATAAATGAATGCTCAACAAAAGAAAACTAGTGGGTGTGCATCCAACTTGCTTACTCATGAATACCTAGGGCATTTGAGGAAGCCCATTGTACGAATATACAAGCCAAGTTCTATAATGAAAAATTCCCACTAGTATGAAAAAGACAACCTATGAGACTCACTATATGAAAAACATGGTGCTACTTTGAAGCACAATATATGAGACTCACTACATGAAGAACAAGGTGCTACTTTGAAGCACAAGTGTGGAAAAATAGATAGTAACATTGCCCCTTTTATTTATTTTCTTTTTTTTCTTTTTTTCTTCTTTTCCTTTTTTGGGCCTTTCTATTTTTTTGGCCTTTCTTATTTTTTTTTCTTTTTTTCTTTTTCTATGGTCAATGCTCTAATAATGATGATCATCACATTTCTATTGATTACAACATATGAATTACAACTGAAAACTAGAATAAGATATGACTCTATATGAATGCCTCCGACAGTGTACCGGGATGGTGCAATGAATCAAGAGTGACATGTATGAAAAATAATGCATTGTGGCTTTGCCACAAATACGATGTCAACTACATGATCATGCAATGGCGGTATGACAAAAGTAAAGTATGTCATGATGATGATGAATGGAACGGTGGAAAGTTGCATGGCAATATATCTCGGAATGGCTATGGAAATGCCATAATAGGTAGGTATGGTGGCTGTTTTGAGGAAGATATAAGGAGGTTTATGTGTGATAGAGCGTATCGTATCACAGGGTTTGGATGCACCGGCGAAGTTTGCACCAACTCTCAAGGTGAGAAAGGGCAATGCATGGTACCGAAGAGGCTAGCAATGGTGGAAAGGTAAAAGTGCGTATAATCCATGGACTCAACATTAGTCAAAAGAACTCATATACTTATTGCAAAAATTTAGAAGTCACCAAAAATCAAGCACTACGCGCATGCTCCTAGGAGGATAGATTGGTAGGAAAAGACCATCACTCGTCCCCGACCGCCACTCATAAGGATGCACAAGCTAGGTACATTTCATGTTTCAAATTTGTTACACAACTTTAACCATACGTGCATGCTAGGGGACTTGCTAACTTCAACACAAGCATTCTTTAAATTCATAATCACCCAACTAGCATGACCTTAATATCGCTACCTCCATATCTCAAAACAATTATCAAGTATCAAATTGATCATAGCATCCAATTCACTTCCTATGATAGTTTTTATTATACCCAACTTGGATGCCTACCATTCTAGGACCAATTTTATAACCATAAAAATACCATGCTGTTCTAAAAGACTCTCAAAATAATATAAGTAAATCATTAGAGACTACCAATTTCTACAAAAATAAGCCACCGCCGTGCTCTAAAAGATATAAGTGAAGCACTAGAGCAAAAACTATCAAGCTCAAAAGATATAAGTGAAGCACATAGCATATTCTAATAAATTAAATCAAGTAGGCTTATCCCAAAAAGGTGTGTACAGAAAGGATGATTGTGGTAAACTAAAAAGCAAAGACTAATATAATACACGGTGCTCCAAGCAAAACACATATCATGTGGCGAATAAAAATATAGCTCCAAGTAAAGTTACCAATGAACGAAGACGAAAGAGGGGATGCCTTCCCGGGGCATCCCCAAGCTTAGGCTTTTGGCTGTTCTTGAATATCTTGGGGTGCCTTTGGAATCCCCAAGATTAGGATTTTGCCACTTCTTATTCCGTAGTCCATCAAAGCTCTACCCAAAACTTGAAAACTTCACAACACAAAACTCAACAGGAAATCTTATAAGCTCCGTTAGTGAAAGAAAACAAAACTACCACATAAGGTACTGTAATGAACTCATTATTTATTTATTTTGGTGTTAAACCTACTGTATTCCAACTTCTCTATGGTTTATAAACTATTTTACTAGCCATAGATGCATCAAAATAAGCAAACAACACACGAAAAACAGAATCTGTCAAAAACAGAACAGTCTGTAGAAATCTATAACTAACGCAAACTTATGGAACTCTAAAAATCCTACCAAAATAGTAAGTCCTGGACAATTTGTCTGTTGATCAGAATCAAAAAGAATCAATGGAAAATCACGTTTCTATGATTTAACAAAACTAAATTCGTGCGTGCAAAGTTTCTGTTTTTCAGCAGAATCAAATCAACTATCATCATAGGTTATCCTATAGGTTCTAATTGGCACAAACACTAATTAAAAGATAAAAACACATCTAAACAGAAGGTAGATGCAAAATTTATTACTAGACAGGAACAAAAACAAAAAACACAAATAAAATTGGGTTGCCTCCCAACTAGCGCTATCAGTTAACGCCCCTAGCTAGGCATAAAAGCGAAGATAGATCTAAGTAGTGCCATCTTTGGCACTAAATTCATAAGTAGCTCGCATGATAGATTTATAAGGTAATTTGAATTTCTTTCTTGGAAAGTGATCCATGCCATTTTTTAATGGAAATTGTAATCTAATATTCCCTTCCTTCATATCAATAATCGCACCAATCATTCTAAGGAAAGGTCTACCAAGAATAATAGGGCAAGAAAGATTGCAATCTATATCAAGAACGATAAAATCTACGGGCACCAAATTTCTATTTGCAACAATGAGAACATCATTGATCCTTCCCATTGGCTTTTTTAATGGTGGAATCCGCAAGGTGCAAATTTAAAGAGCAATCATCAAGATCATGGAAACCTAGGATATCACATAAAGTTTTCGGAATCATGGAAACACTAGCACCCAAATCACACAAAGCAAAACACTCATGATCTTTAATTCTAATCTTTATAGTAGGTTCCCACTCATCATTAAGTTTTCTAGGTATAGAAACTTCCAAATTAACTTTTTCATCAAAAGATTGCATTAAGGCATCAACGATATGTTTGGTAAAAGCTTTATTTTGACTATAAGCATGAGGAGAATTAACAACGGATTGCAACAAGGAAATACAACCTTCTAAAGAACAATTATCATAATCAAATTCCTTGAAATCCGAGATAGTGGGTTCAATACTATTTAAAGTCATGACCTCCCCAATCCCACTTTTACCAAATTTAGCATCAAGATCTAAAAACTCCGAATTCTTGGGACACCTTCTAGGTAAAGTTGACTCATCTCCAGTCCCATTATTATCAAGATTCATATTGCAAAACAAAGATCTAATAGGAGACACATCAATAACTTTAAGATCTTCATCATTATTTTCATGGAAACTAGAAGAACGCGCCTTTACAAAGCAATCTTTCTTAGCACGCAATCTAGCGGTTCTTTCCTTGCACTCATCAATGGAAATTCTCATTGCCTTGAGAGACTCATTGATATCATGCTTAGGAGGATAAGATCTAAGTTTGAGAGAATCAACATCAAGCGAAAGTCTATCAACGTTCCTAGCCAAATCATCAACTTTGAGCAATTTTTCTTCAAGCAAAGCATTAAAATTCTTTTGAGAAATCATAAATTCTTTCACACTATTCTCAAAATCAGAGGGCATCTTATTAAAATTACCATAAGAATTATTGTAGGAATTTACATAATTATTAGAGGAATTACTAGGCAACGGTCTAGAATTAAAGTTTCCTCTATAAGCATTGTTACCGAAACTATTCCTACCAACAAAATTCACATCCATAGATTCATTATTATTCTCAATTAAAGTACACAAAGGCATATCATTGAGATCAAGAGGAGTATTTTCAGTAGCAAACAACTTCATAAGTTCATCCATCTTTCCACTCAAACATTGATTTCTTCTATAGCATGCACTTTTTTTACTAGAAGATCTTTCGGTGTGCCATTGAGAATAATTAGCCATAATATTATCAAGAAGTTTTGAAGCATATCCTAACGTGATTTCCATAAACGTGCCCCCTGCGGCCGAGTCTAAGAGATTTCTAGACGCAAAGTTCAAACCGGCATAAAATTTTTGTATGATCATCCATAAGTTCAAACCATGAGTAGGGCAATTGTGAATCATCAATTTCATTCTTTCCCAAGATTGGGCAACATGCTCATGATCAAGTTGTTTAAATTCATAATATCGTTCCTAAGAGTGATAATCTTAGCGGGAGGAAAATACTTAGAGATAAAAGCATCTTTGCACTTGTTCCAAGAATCAATACTATTTTTAGGCAAAGAAGAAAACCAAACTTTAGCACGATCTCTAAGTGAAAACGGAAATAACTTCAATTTAACAATATTGTTATCTGTATCTTTCTTATTTTGCATATCACACAAATCAAAAACGTTGTTTAGATGAGTAGCGGCATCTTCACGAGGAAAGCCGGCGAATTGATCTTTCATAACAAGATTCAGCAAAGCAGTATTGATTTCACAAGACTCAACATCATTAAGAGGAGCAATCGGAGTACTGAGGAAATCATTATTATTGGTATTCGAGAAATCACACAATTTGGTATTATCTTGCACCATGGAAACAAGTAATCCAACACACAAGCAAACAGAAAAAAGGCAAGCGAAAAAGAGCGAAGGAGAATCGGAAAGAGAGGGCGAATAAAACGGCAAGGGTGAAGTGGGGGAGAGGAAAATGAGAGGCAAATGGCAAATAATGTAAATGCGAGGGAGATGAGTTTGTGATGGGTACTTGGTATGTATTGACTTGAGCGAAGACCTCCCCGGCAACGGCGCTAGAAATCCTTCGTGCTACGTCTTGAGCTTGCGTTGGTTTTCCTTGAAGAGGAAAGGGTGATGCAGTAATAGTAGTGTAAGTATTTCCCTCAGTTTTTGAGAACCAAGGTATCAATCCAGTAGGAGGCTCCTCAAAAGTCCCATGCACCTACACAAACAAACAAAGAACTCGCAACCAACGCAATAAAGGGGTTGTCAATCCCTTCACGGCCACTTGCTAAAGTGAGATCTGATGGAGATAGTATGATAAGATAAATATATTTTTGGTATTTTATAATGTAGATGCAAAAAGTAAAGATGCAAATAAAAGTAGATTGGAAGTTTATATGATAAGAGATAGACCCGGGGGCATAGGTTTCACTAGAGGCTTCTCTCAAGATAGCAAGTATTACGATGGGTGAACAAGTTACTATCGAGCAATTGATAGAAAAGCAAATAATTATGAGATTATCTAGACATGATCATGTATATAGGCATCACGTCCGCAACAAGTAGACCGACTCCTGCCTGCATCTACTACTATTACACCACACATCGACCGACTCCTGCCTGCATCTAGAGTATTAAGTTCATAAAGAACAGAGTAACGCATTAAGCAAGATGACATGATGTAGAGGGATAAACTCAAGCAATATGATATAAACCCCATCTTTTTATCCTCGATGGCAACAATACAATACCTGCCTTTCTGCCCCTGCTGTCACTGGGAAAGGTCACCGCAAGATTGAACCCAAAGCTAAGCACTTCTCCCATGGCAAGAAAGATCAATCTAGTAGGCCAAACCAAACTGATTCGAAGAGACTTGCAAAGATAACTCAATCATACATAAAAGAATTCAAAGGAGATTCAAATATTTCTCATAGATAAACTTGATCATAAACCCACAATTCATCAGATCTCGACAAACACACCGCCAAAAGAGTTTACATCGAATAGATCTCCACAAGAGAGGAGGAGAACATTGTATTGAGATCCAAAAAGAGAGAAGAAGCCATCTAGCTAATAACTATGGACCCGAAGGTCTATGGTAAACTACTCACAACTCATCGGAGGGGCTATGGTGTTGTTGTAGAAGCCCTCCATGGTCGATTCCCCCTCCGGCAGAGCGCCGGCGAAGGCTCCAAGATGGGATCTCACGGATACAGAAGGTTACGACGGTGGAAATTGTGTTTCGTTAGCTCCCTGGATGTTTTCGGGGTACGTAGGCTTATATAGGAGGAAGAAGTACGTCAGTGGCCACCCGAGGGGCCCACGAGACAGGGGGCACACCCTGTAGGGGTGGGCGCGCCCTCCCCTCTAGTGGCCGCCTCGGGTGATTCTTGACTTACACTCCAAGTCCTCTGGATCACGTTCGTTCCAAAAATCACGCTCCCGAAGGTTTCATTCCGTTTGGACTCTATTTGATATTCCGTTTCTTCGAAATACTGAAATAGGCAAAAAACAGCAATACGGGCTGGGCCTCCGGTTAGTAGGTTAGTCCCAAAAATGATATAAATGTGTAAAATAAAGCCCATAAACATCCAAAAGGGGTAATATAATAGCATGGAACAATCAAAAATTATAGATACGTTCGAGACGTATCAAGCATCCCCAAGCTTAGTTCCTGCTCGTCCTCGAGTAGGTAAATGATAAAAACAGAATTTTTGATGTGGAATGCTACCTAGCATAATTCTCAGTGTAATTTTCTTTATTGTGGCAGGAATGTTCAGATCCAAATGATTCAAAATAAAAGTTCATATTGATAAAGAAATAGGAACACTTCAAGCATACTAATCAAAGTAATCATGTCTTCTCAAAATAACATGGCAAAATAAAGTTCATTCCTACAAAATCATATAGTTAGGCTATGCTTCATTTTTGTCACACAAAGATGTTCCCAACTTCTATACCCCCGATGACAAGCCAAGCAATTGTTTCATACTTAAATAATCTCAAACTTTTTCAACCTTCACGCAATACATGAGCGTGAGCCATGGATATAGCACTATCGGTGGAATAGAATATGATTGTGACGCCCTCAATTCAATCGTACACTAATCATACACGCAAATGTGTACGATCAAGATCAAGGACTCACGGGAAGATATCACAACACAACTCTAGACACAAATTTAAATAATACAAGCTTTATATTACAAGCCTGGAGCCTCGAGGGCTCGAATACATACGCTCGAATACACAAGAGTCAGCGGAAGCAACAATATCTGAGTACAGACATAAGTTAGACAAGTTTGCCTTAAGAAGGCGAACACAAAAGCATCTACGGTCGAAAAGGCAAGGCCTCCTTCCTGGGAGCCTCCTAACTACTCCTGGTCATCGGCGTCTGTCACGTGGTAGTAGGCACCCTCGGGGTAGTAGTAGTCGTCAAAGGTGACATCTGGCTCCTGAACTCCACCATCTGGTTGCAACAACCAGAAAGAAGAAAGAAGGAGGGAAAGGGGGAGCAAAGCAACCGTGAGTACTCATCCAAAGTACTCGCAAGCAAGAATCTACACTACATATGCAACATTATCAAAGGAAGGCTGTATATGTGGATTGGGCTGCAGAAATGCCAGAATAGAGAGAAGGCCTAGTCCTATCAAAGACTAGCATCTTCTGGAAACCACCATCTTGCAGCAAACAGGAGGGAGTAGAGTAGCATAAAGTAAAGTAGTAGTAGTGTTATCAACCTCGGCCAGAGATCATTTCTCGACTCCCGGCGAGAAAGCAATCCCAGAGCCATACTATCCCGTTATCATCTCATATCCAAGTCTCATCTCAAGTATCCAGTTCTAGTTGTATTGATCGGGATACAACTCCAAGTGTCCGTTACCGTAGGACAGGCTATGCATAGATTAGTTCTTCCCTGCAGGGGTGCACCAACTTACCCACCACGCTTGATTAACTTCGGCCGGACACACTTTCCTGGGTCATGCCCGGCCTCGGCCAAACAATACGCCGCAACCCGACCTAGTCTTAATAGAGAGGTCAGCACGCCGGACTAAACCTATGCCCACAGGGGTCATGGGCCATCTCCCCGGGAACTCCTGCATGTTGCGTGGGCAGCCGATGAGCAGACCTAGCTACCTTCTTAAAAAAGGTAGGAGCTTACCAGTCCAACCTGGCGCGCGCCACTCAGTCGCTGACATCTAATAAGCTTCGGCTGATGCATATGATGCAGAACGCCCATACTATGCCCACGTGATGGTTAGTGCTATCAGGCCAGAGGCCCCTCGGATCAAATATCCAAATCATAGTGGATTAGGAACGCGCGGTAACAAGCAGAGACTCACGAAAGATGTGACCCCGTTTCCCCGTCTCGAGGACTTGCGGCAAGGGCTAAGAATGCCCAGCCACCCCTCGTAATTATCTCACGGGCACCTTCCAGGTCAACCCGACTCCATATCACTCGCAATTATACTCGCGCAGGTACCCCTTAGGGTCGACCCGTCTTTAGTAACATGGTTCAGTGTAAAGTCATAGTAATCATAGTAACTGTGTGTCTAAACATCAAGGGGGAAAACCCGAGAAATCACCCCTGGTGAATTCCACTCGATGTAATCATCAAGGTGAACGTAAGAGGAATCACCCCCGAGGTTCACACTTGAGGGGTTGCACGACAGAGTCGTATCGGAAGTGGTTAAGGCGGAATCACCCTCGATGACCATGACCGAATAGCTACACTACAGGGTTAACATCAGAAGTACTGTAGAGGTCTCACCCTCGGCACTCGATATTAACCCAATAGTGTCGAGAAACTAAGGGAAAAGTGATGTGCGGTGGCAGGGCCTGGTCTTCGATCCCGTTGATCGGGCTTTCAATGATGAAGCAGGGGCAACAAGGACAAGGTGGGGGTCACTGATGGATCACTAACCAACCTATACTAAGCAGTTTAGGATAAGCAGGTAAGGTACAACAGCAGATACAAAAGCAGGCTATGCATCAGAATAGGAGCAATCAATAACAGTAGCAAAATCTAATGCAAGCATAAAAGAATGGAATGGGCGATATCGGGATGATCAAAGGGGGGGCTTGCCTGGTTGCTCAGGCAAGAAGGAGGGGTCATCGGTGACGTAGTCGATCACAGGGGCATCGGCATCATCACGGAGTCTATCGAAGAGAAGAGGGGGGAGAAACAGTAAATACATAGCAAGCAAGTGCATAAAAGGACAACAGGCAGAAATAGACGTGTTCTAACGCGGTGCTACACGATACCGGCGAGGGGGAAGTCAACCAGGAATGTTTTCCCGGTTCCGGGCCTGTGTTAGACAGATGACCGAAGGGGGAAAGTTCCATGTTCAGCATGCTAGGGGCATGTGACAGATGAACGGACCGCGTATTCGGATTCGTCACGTTTTTCTGAGCAACTTTCATATAGAAAACATTTTCATCTGAGCAACGGTTTATTAACTATGATTTTCTAAAGATTTAAAGTATTTTTAAAAATTATTTAATTTAACATAAAAGGCGCGGCCGCCGTTCAGCCGTCGGCGACATTACAACGGCGGCGACGCGGCGGAGTTGGCCGGAAAAAGGCCATAGAGGGCCTACAGGCCGGCGGTTTGGACCTACGGATGCGTGTCGGCGTCGCGCATGCGATGGTGATGACGGCCGGCGCCGGGGACGGTTGGAGCATCGCCGGCGTCGAGGTTTGCGGTCGCCGGAGTTGGGCGAGGATGGAGTCAGCGACAGGGGGCACGAACGGAGGCACGGGTGGGCTCTTCCGAACGCGGGGTCGACGCCGCGTCAAGTGGTGGTAACTGGCGACGCTGGGGGCCGGAGCTGGCCGGAGCAACGACGGGGAGCGGCGGTAGCGCTCGGGCCCCGTTCGAATCGCGTCAGGAGCGGACTAGGCGTGCGGTTGGGGCTGCAGCTCTGTGTTGTTCGCGCCCTGGAGGGCGCCAGTGACTCGCGTGGGGGGGGATGCGTGAGCGCGCACGACGCGCGGAGGTTGGCAACGCGATGGAGCGGCTACGGCTAGGCAGAGGGATAAGGGAGAGCGGGAAGAGGAGGGCGAGCTCATAGTGGAGCCGTAGGGAGTGGTAGCGAGCTCGAGGACGGTGCGAGGTGGCCGAAATCGAAGACGATGGCGGCGGTGCCCGAGGAAGAAGAAGAAGACGGGACGGCGATGTAGTGGCTCCCGTCCCCAACGGCTTGCTGTAGAGGACGTAGTCAACGACGGCGGTGCTTGGGAACGCGTTTGGTGAGGCGTGGCGTGGACGGTGGCCACGTCGACGGCGATCGGTGGCAACGAGCTCGCGCGACCGAGCTCGGGATCGAGCGAGAGGAGAGAGGAGAGGTGGATCTGGGGGAGGAGAGGCGCAAGTGGGAGTGGGGAGTGAGGATCGAGGTGACACGGAGGGAGGGGATCCTTATCCCCTCGTCGGCGACGCACGAGGCGACGAGCGGGTTCGACGGTGACCATGGGCGCGGGTTAGTTGAACAGGAGAAGGGGGAAGGCGACCGGGGAGGGGGAGTGGGCCGACTGGGGTGGGCCGACGTCCAGCTAGGCCGTTTGACCCAGTGGAAAGGGTCAGTTTCTTTTGTCTTTGTTTTTCCCTTTTCTTTTTCTTTTTGAATTAAAAAAAGAGAGAGGAAAAGATTTATTTGAGCATCCAAAGGATTTAGGAAAAATATGGGACTTGGCCCATTAATTCCTCCACATTTTTAGGTATTGCCACAAATAGTTTGGAGGCAAGAGGAATTGACTAGGAATTTTGGAAATTGGGAATGGCATATTTAAATGTTGCTGGAACACTAATTAATTTCCAAGGGCAATTTGGGAACTCCAAAGATTTTGGTTTTAACATGAAAAATACTTAGAGAATATTTGTCATATTGTGAACTATTTTGATTGCATGAAAGAAGAAGCAAATATTTGACATGCAATTTGAATTTGAATTTGAAGAATATTTTGGACAAGTGGCATTTTGGCATGATGATCATGATGACATGACCTTTATTAGGGGGAGATTACTGTAGTGTGATGCTGGGGATGTTACAAATTTCATCACTACAAGAAATCTCGTCCCGAGATTTAAGAGGTGGAGTAAGGGAGAAAGTCTCGGGAGGACGGAGCTCAACACAAGCTAGGTACCTGGGGGCTATCTCGGTGAACGTGGCATAGAGGCATCTCTCGAGTTGAAATCCAAGAAGTCATTAAGAGCATGGTAAGAAGGTGCAATAAGAAGCTTCGAGTGGGTAGGCAATCATTCGTTGCCTGGAACAGAGGGTGAAAGGGGTTCAGAGCAATGGGAATAAGTATTGTGTCTAATACCAGAACATATCACAAGAAGGTGGCTCGTGAATTACATATGAAGCCAAGCGCGAGGAACAATTTTGGAAGACAGGGATGTACAGGAGAGTCAGGTTTCGATACCGTGGAACTGTGGGTTATGGGCCCACTACGTGGGTTAATAGCAGGAAGGCACTAATCAATTTGCACGATCATGATAGCAAGGCATGTCAGAGTATAGCCTGTCAGTTATGTTGGCAACAACGCTGGTACTAAGGGCGAGGGACGAAGAGAACCGTTTTCCTGCTCGTTAAGACGAGGCGGACCAATAGGAAAAGTTCCCGTCCATCGGCGGCTACCAGAATGTCATCAACAATAGTAACAAGGCCTTACTGACATAGTTTGTACACCAAGGTGTTTACATAAGCAGGGAATTATCTCTGCTTAGATCTCATAAACCACAAGAAAGGTTAAACAAAACAATGGAAAAGAAAAGGTGATCAAGAAACATTTAGCATTGCGCCTCCAATGTTCTTAATGATGTTCAGAGTACCACGGCCATGCTTCGGGATAGCATTGACATGGTCATTAGGTAAAGATCGGACCTTGGGAACACAAAGGATCCATCAGGAATTTCTAGAACATCTCATGCAATTTTTTTTTCAAGAAAAAGATGAGGAGGTGGCCGATGGGTTCAGCTGCAATCCTTTGACATGTCAAAAGGATGTAATTCCAAAATTATATGAACAAGTTTGTGTTGGGGGAAGGCAAAAATGTGGTCGATGATAACACAAATCATCGAGGGGCAAGGATGGTATTTCTCATCATGAATTCAATTAATATCATGGAAGAGCTCAGAATGTTGATGATGATCACGACACATTTGTCGAGAGATTTCATGAAGATGTAATCGATCGACGATGACATCAAGTCAAAGGAATGATGAAGCGGATAGTTATTGGATCCACGGGTACAACACAAACTCAAAATTCAAGCTTGCTGTTGAAGGCGAAATGATATGATGAGGAAGATCAATGGAAGCTTAGCTCATCATCGAAAATTGTGCTCCAGGAAGAAGGACCAGGTAGCACAGTTAAAAAAATTTAATACGATAATGATATAACTGATCAGGCTAGGAATGGCTTGAAGGATTATTAGACTCGTAAGCAACGAAAATTACTTAGAGTTATAGAATCATAGTGCGGAATCGATTCACCTATCGGTGTTCTCAAGTGACTAATAACTCGGAACCCGAGGCAATCTGAAATCTCTGAGGAGCAATACCAGATGAAGACTCATAGGAAGCAACACAGTTCTTTGTTATTCTCGAGATACCGGAGGGTAATACTCGAAGGAAGGTCAAGATAGAGGTTGCGAAGATGTATTGACCGGTAGAAGACAAGTGATTTAACTTATCTAAGAAATGGAATCAAAGGAGAACAATCATGGTCGGAACCACGGTTGCAAAGGATCAATTTATAGATACCAGATGAGCTTGTACGAAAGAATTAATTATTTTTACGAGAAGCTTCCATGATAAGTTCTACATCGGGTCCATGGGCATGAACACAAAGTTCAAGGTCGACTCCCACTTCTTCAATGCATAACCTTTCATTCACTCCTCGTTTTCGAAGAATTTGTAGTGCGAAAGATTTATCTGGTGAAGCACCAGAAGAGTATGACTCACATCTCTTTCGAGTTCACACGGATTAGGGAAGGCATAGGTTCAACCCGTAGGGATATCTCAGGAACATATATCACTAAGTTCCAGAGCATATAACATCAGCTCAATAGCAGAGCATGGTTGAAAATAAGCAGAGGATACAATTTATCAAAGGCATTATGTGTTAGGGGAAAACTCACGAGAATTTAGAATGTGAAAGACACTGTCGTATAATAATCCAACAAAGGATTTGGCGGTCCACAAGGGATCTGATGTGATTATCAGTACTCAACCAGAGGAAGAAAGAATGCAAAGGCATCAGATTATAGATATATCTAGATAACTACAAAGCTTAATTACAGAGGGATTACAATTTTTAAAATAGGAGATCAGAAGCAGAGGCTCTGATCAAAAGATAATTGAGTAGAATCGATATAGGTCGACAATCGATCAAGGTTTGATTTGCCAAGAACAAGCTCGAGTTCGGAGTGACGTCTGAGCCGGAAGGGTGAATGCTAGGATCTGATTGAGGATTGCAAGCATTCGCAACATATTGGATCAAGGGACTCAAAACGATAGTGACAGAGGATGTTAATGGAGATTACTAGAAATATGGAATTAACCATAATTCAAGCAAGCAAGAATTTCAAGAGCAAAAGGCTGTTGAGGATTTTCGGAAGATCCAATAGTATTTCAAAGACCTTTGTGAAACACAAGAACAAATGGGGATGAGAGGATACTCGGTAAGTGTGAGGAAGTATCCGAAGGGGTATTCATGTGGCAAGGAACTGCAAGGCAATAGACACAGTATTCTCGGAAGAATAGAGAGAATTTGGAGGTATCTTGTAATAACAAGATCAACGGGGAATGATTGTATGAATGGCAAGTGTAGGTGGTTATCCATAGGGGTTTATCGATGGAAGGGAATTTCAAAAGCGATGTCACAAGTCTCGAGAGAACATTGGAGAGTAACTTCGAAGTCTTCTGGTGAAGCAGGCGATCATCTAGAATGAAGGGGCTCTCCGGGTGGAAGTGGGTTTGAGAACCTAGAGTTAGAGTTAGCAAAATCATTTAACCTGAATAGAAGAGAGATTAAAGTCCCAGATTATAGACGAGGAATGAAAGATCCTAATACCACCCAATGGTGACGTGGGCCCGTAAGCCACACAGCCATGTTAGTGAAAGTTTTTTTAATGACTAGACTCAACTTCGACCAAGGAGTTTGGAAGGGGGATTCCTACAGGTAGTCGGCTCTGATACCAACTTGTGACGCCCTCGATTCAATCATACACTAATCATACATGCAAATGTGTACGATCAAGATCAAGGACTCAAGGGAAGATATCACAACACAACTCTAGACACAAATTTAAATAATACAAGCTTTATATTACAAGCCTGGAGCCTCGAGGGCTCGAATACATACGCTCGAATACACAAGAGTTAGCGGAAGCAACAATATATGAGTACAGACATAAGTTAGACAAGTTTGCCTTAAGAAGGCTATCACAAAAGCATCTACGGTCGAAAAGGCAAGGCCTCCTGCCTGGGAGCCTCCTAACTACTCCTGGTCGTCGGTGTCCGTCACGTGGTAGTAGGCACCCTCGGGGTAGCAGCAGTCGTCAAAGGTGACATCTGGCTCCTGAACTCCACCATCTGGTTGCAACAACCAGAAAGAAGAAAGGAGGGAAAGGGGGAGCAAAGCAACCGTGAGTACTCATCCAAAGTACTCGCAAGCAAGAATCTACACTACATATGCAACATTATCAAAGGAAGGTTGTATATGTGGACTGGGCTACAGAAATGCCAGAATAGAGAGAAGGCCAAGTCCTATCAAAGACTAGCATCTTCTGGAAACCACCATCTTGCAGCAAACAGGAGGGAGTAGAGTAGCATAAAGTAAAGTAGTAGTAGTGTTATCAACCTCGGCCAGAGATCCTTTCTCGACTCCCGGCGAGAAAGCAATCCCAGAGCCATACTATCCCGTTATCATCTCATATCCAAGTCTCATCTCAAGTATCCAGTTCTAGTTGTATCGATCGGGATACAACTCCAAGTGTCTGTTACCGTAGGACAGGCTATGCATAGATTAGTTCTTCCCTGCAGGGGTGCACCAACTTACCCACCACGCTTGATTAACTCCGTCCGGACACACTTTCCTCGGTCATGCCCGGCCTCGGCCAAACAATACGTCGCAACCCGACCTAGGCTTAATAGAGAGGTCAGCACGCCGGACTAAACCTATGCCCCCAGGGGTCATGGGCCATCTACCCGGGAACTCCTGCACATTGCGTGGGCGGCCGATGAGCAGACCTAGCTACCTCCTTAAAAAGGTAGGAGCTTACCAGTCCAACCCGGCGCGCCGCTCAGTCGCTGACGTCTAATAAGCTTCGGCTAATGCATACGACGCAAAACGCCCATACTATGCCCACGTGATGGTTAGTGCTATTAGGCCAGAGGCCCCTCGGATCAAATATCCAAATCGTAGTGGATTAGGAACGCGCGGTAACAAGCAGAGACTCACGAAAGATGTGACCCCGTTGCCCCGTCTCGAGGACTTGCGGCAAGGGCTAAGAATGCCCCGCCACGTCTCGTAATTATCTCATGGGCACCTTCCAGGTCAACCCGACTCCATATCACTCGCAATTATGCTCGCGTGGGTACCCCTCAGGGTCGACCCGTCTTTAGTAACATGGTTCAGTGTAAAGTCATAGTAATCATAGTAACTGTGTGTCTAAACATCAAGGGGGAAAACCCGAGGAATCACCCCTGGTGAATTCCACTCGATGTAATCATCAAGGTGAACGTAAGAGGAATCACCCCCGAGGTTCACACTTGAGGCGTTGCACGACAGAGTCGTATCGGAAGTGGTTAAGGCGGAATCACCCTCGATGACCACGACCAAATAGCTACACTACCGGGTTAACATCAAAAGTACTGTAGAGGTCTCACCCTCAACACTCGATAGTAACCCAGTAGTGTCGAGCAACTAAGGGAAAAGTGATGTGCGGTTCCAGGGCCTGGTCTTCGATCCCGTTGATCGGGTCTTCAATGATGAAGCAGGGGCAACAAGGACAAGGTGGGGGTCACTGATGGATCACTAACCAACCTATACTAAGCAGTTTAGGATAAGCAGGTAAGGTACAACAGCAGATACAAAAGCAGGCTATGCATCAGAATAGGAGCAATCAATAACAGTAGCAAAATCTAATGCAAGCATAAAAGAATGGAATGGCCGATATCGGGATGATCAAAGGGAGGGCTTGCCTGGTTGCTCAGGCGAGAAGGAGGGGTCGTCGGTGACGTAGTCGATCACAGGGGCATCGGCATCGTCACGGGATCTATCGAAGAGAAGAGGGGGGAGAAACAGTAAATACATAGCAAGCAAGTGCACAAAAGGACAACAGGCAGAACTAGACGTGTTCTAACGCGATGCTACACGATACCAGCGAGGGGGAAGTCAACCGGGAATGTTTTCCCGGTTCCGGGCCTGTGTTACACAGATGACCAAAGGGGGAAAGTTCCATGTTCAGCATGCTAGGGGCATGTGACAGATGAACGGACCGCGTATTCGGATTCTCACGTTTTTCTGAGCAACTTTCATATAGAAAACATTTTCATCTGAGCTACGGTTTATTAACTACGATTTTCTAAAGATTTAAAGTATTTTATTTAATTTAACATAAAAGGTTGTTGCACCAGCATGACGTCAGCAAAGCGTCAGCAGGTCAACCGCAGCTGTTCAGGTCAAACCTGGCAGCTGGGCCCCACTTGTCATAGAGAGTGGGTTAACTAACTAACTAACAGGGTTAAACAGCTAGGTGGGGCCCTATGTCAGTGGCTGATTAACCGATTAGATTAGGTTTTAACTAAAACCGAGTTAATTAACTTAACTAAATGGGACGGGCCCACTGGTCAGTGGCTGCAGCTCCAAGTTAGCACAGTTGACCGGGGTCAACGGGTCAGCTGGGGCCCCTGGGACCCACCGGGCAGTGGCCCTGGGGGTGGCCCCCGGTCGGCCACATCGGCGCGGCCGCCGTTCAGCCGTCGGCGACATTACAACGGCGGCAACGCGCCGGAGTCGGCCGGAAAAAGGCCACAGAGGGCCTACAGGCCGGCGGTTTGGACCTACGGATGCGTGTCGGCATCGCACATGCGATGGTGATGACGGCCGGCGCCCGGGACGGTCGGAGCATCGCCGGCGTCGAGGTTTGCGGTGGCCAGAGTTGGGCGAGGATGGAGTCAGCGACAGGGGGCACGAACAGAGGCACGGGTGGGCTCTTCCGAACGCGGGGTCGACGCCGCATCAAGTGGTGGTAACTGGCGATGCTGGGGGGCCGGAGCTGGCCGGAGCAACGACAGGGAGCGGCGATAGCGCTCGGGCCCCATTCGAGTCGCGTCAGGAGCGGACTAGGCGTGCGGTTGGGGCTGCAGCTTGGTGTTGTTCGCGCCCTGGAGGGCGCCAGTGACTCGCGCGGGGGGGGGGGATGCGTGAGCGCGCACGGTGCGCGGAGGTCGGCAACGCGATGGAGCGGCTACGGCTAGGCAGAGGGATAAGGGAGAGCGGGAGAGGAGGGCGAGCTCACAGTGGAGCCGTAGGGAGTGGTAGCGAGCTCGAGGACGGTGCGAGGTGGCCAAAATCGAAGATGTCGGCAGTGCCCGAGGAAGAAGAAGAAGACGGGACGGCGATGTAGTGGCTCCCGTCCCCAACGGCTTGCTGTAGAGGACGTAGTCGACGACGACGGTGCTCGGGAACGCGTTGGTGAGGCGTGGCGTGGACGGTGGCCACGTCGACGGCGATCGGTGGCAACGAGCTCGCGCGACCGAGCTCGGGATCGAGCGAGAGGAGAGAGGAGAGGTGGATCTGGGGGAGGAGAGGCGCAAGTGGGAGTGGGGAGTGAGGATCGAGGTGACGCGGAGGGATGGGATCCTTATCCCCTCGTCGGCGAGGCACGAGGCGATGAGCGGGTTCGACGGCGACCATGGGCGCGGGTCGGTTGAACAGGAGAAGGGAGAATGTGACCGGGGAGGGGGAGTGGGCCGACAGCCAGCTGGGCCTTTGACCCAGTGGAAAGGGTCAGTTTCTTTTGTCTTTGTTTTTCCCTTTTATTTTTCTTTTTGAATTAAAAAAAGAGAGAGGAAAAGATTTATTTGAGCATCCAAAGTATTTAGGAAAAATATGGGACTTGGCCCATTAATTCCTCCACATTTTTAGGTATTGCCACAAATAGTTTGGAGGCAAGAGGAATTGACTAGGAATTTTGGAAATTGGGAATGGCATATTTAAATGTTGCTGGAACACTAATTAATTTCCAAGGGCAATTTGGGAACTCCAAAGATTTTGGTTTTAACATGAAAAATACTTAGAGAATATTTGTCATATTGTGAACTATTTTGATTGCATGAAAGAAGAAGCAAATATTTGACATGAAATTTGAATTTGAATTAGAAGAATATTTTGGACAAGTGGCATTTTGGCATGATGATCATGATGACATGACCTTTATTAGGGGGAGATTACTGTAGTGTGATGCTGGGGATGTTACAATGATGATGGGGATTGTGTGGAGAAGACAGAAAAGAAGAAAGTCTCACATTGACGAGGATAATCAATGGGCTATGGAGATGCCCATCAATTGATGTCAACATGAGGAGTAGGGATTGCCATGCAATGGATGCACTAGAGCCATAAATGAATGCTCAGCAAAACAAAACTAGTGGGTATGCATCCAACTTGCTTGCTCATGAAGACCTAGGGCATTTGAGGAAGCCCATCGTAGGAATATACAAGCCAAGTTCTATAATGAAAAATTACCACTAGTATGAAAAAGACAACCTATGAGACTCACTATATGAAAAACATGGTGCTACTTTGAAGCACAATATATGAGACTCACTACATGAAGAACAAGGTGCTACTTTGAAGCACAAGTGTGGAAAAAGAGATAGTAACATTGCCCCTTTTGTTTATTTTCTTTATTTTCTTTTTTTCTTCTTCTTTCATTTTCCTTTTTTTGGGCCTTTCTTTTTTTTGGCATTTCTTCTTTTATTTTATTTTTTCATTTTTTTTCTTTTTTCTTTGGGCAATGCTCTAATAAT
This sequence comes from Triticum aestivum, assembly GCF_018294505.1. Classification (NCBI taxonomy): domain Eukaryota; kingdom Viridiplantae; phylum Streptophyta; class Magnoliopsida; order Poales; family Poaceae; genus Triticum; species Triticum aestivum. The sequence continues at coordinate 282,583,649 of NC_057810.1, read as the reverse complement.
GATGATCATCACACTTCTATTGATTACAACATATGAACTACAACTCGAAACTAGAACAAGATATGACTCTATATGAATGCCTACGACGGTGTACCGGGATGGTGCAATGAATCAAGAGTGACATGTATGAAAAAGAATGCATGGTGGCTTTGCCACAAATGCGATGTCAACTACATCATCATGCAATGGCATTATGACAAAAGTAAAGTATGTCATGATGATGATGAACGGAACGGTGGAAAGTTGCATGGCAATATATCTCGGAATGGCTATGGAAATGCCATAATAGGTAGGTATGGTGGCTGTTTTGAGGAAGATATAAGGAGGTTTATGTGTGATAGAGCGTATTGTATCATGGGGTTTGGATGCACCGGCGAAGTTTGCACCAGCTCTCAAGGTGAGAAAGGGCAATGCACGGTACCGAAGAGGCTAGCAATCGTGGAAAGGTAAAAGTGCGTATAATCCATGGACTCAACATTAGTGAAAAGAACTCATATACTTATTGCAAAAAAAATTAGAAGTCATCAAAAATCAAGCACTATGCGCATGCTCCTAGGGGGATAGATTGGTAGGAAAAGACCATCGCTCGTCCCCGACCGCCACTCATAAGGATGCACAAGCCAGGTACACTTCATGTTTCAAATTTGTTACACAACTTTAACCAAACGTGCATGCTACGGGATTTGCTAACTTCAACACAAGCATTCTTTAAATTCATAATCACCCAACTAGCATGACTTTAATATCACTACCTCCATATCTCAAAACACTTATCAAGTATCAAATTGATCATAGCATCCAATTCACTTCCTATGATAGTTTTTCTTATACCCAACTTGGATGCCTACCATTCTAGGACCAATTTTATAACCATAGAAAATACCATGCTGTTCTAAAAGACTCTCAAAATAATATAAGTGAAGCATGAGACACTAGCAATTTTCTACAAAAATAAGCCGCCGCCGTGCTCTAAAAGATATAAGTGAAGCACTAGAGCAAAAACTATCAAGCTCAAAAGATATAAGTGAAGCACATAGCATATTCTAATAAATTAAATCAAGTAGGCTTCTCCCAAAAAGGTGTGTACAGCAAGGATGATTGTGGTAAACTAAAAATCAAAGACTAATATAATACACAACGCTCCAATAGCAAAACACATATCATGTGGCGAATAAAAATATAGCTCCAAGTAAAGTTACCAATGGACGAAGACAAAAAAGGGGATGCCTTCCCGGTGCATCCCCAAGCTTAGGCTTTTGGCTATTATTGAATATATTGGGGTACCTTTGGAATCCCCAAGCTTAGGCTTTTGCCACTCCTTATCCCGTAGTCCATCAAAGCTCTACCCAAAACTTTAAAACTTCACAACACAAAACTCAACAGGAAATCTTATAAGCTTTGTTAGTGAAAGAAAAAAAACCACCACATAAGGTACCATAATGAACTCATTCTTTATTTATTTTGGTGTTAAACCTACTATATTCCAACTTCTCTATGGTTTATAAACTATTTTACTAGCCATATATGCATCAAAATAAGCAAACAACACACGAAAAACAGAATATGTCAAAAACAGAACTGTCTGTACCAATCTGTAACTAACGCAAACTTCTGGAACTCTGAAAATCCTACCAAAATAGGAAGTCCTGGAAAATTTCTCTATTGATCAGCATAAAAAAGAATCAATGCAAAGCATGTTTCTGTGAATTAACAAAACTAAATTCGTGCGTCCAAAGTTTCTGTTTTTCAGCAGAATCAAATCAACTATCATCATAGGTTATCCTATAGGTTCTACTTGGCACAAACACTAATTAAAAGATAAAAAAACATATAAACACAAGGTAGATGCAAAATTTATTACTAAACAGGAACAAAAACAAAAAACACAAATAAAATTGGGTTGCCTCCCAACTAGCGCTATCGTTTAACGCCCCTAGCTAGGCATAAAAGCGAAGATAGATCTAAGTAGTGCCATCTTTGGCACTAAATTCATAAGTAGTTTGCATGATAGATTCATAAGGAAATTTGACTTTATTTCTTGGAAAGTGCTCCATGCCCTTTTTTAATTGAAATTGGAATCTAATATTCCCTTCCTTCATATCAATAATCGCACCAATCGTTCTAAGGAAAGGTCTACCAAGAATAATAGGGCAAGAAAGATTGCAATCTACATCAAGAACAATAAAATCTACGGGCATCATATTTCTATTTGCAACAATGAGAACATAATTGATCCTTCCCATTGGCTTTTTAATGGTGGAATCCGCAAGGTGCAAATTTAAAGAGCAATCATCAAGATCATGGAAACCTAGGATATCACATAAAGTTTTCGGAATCATGGAAACACTAGCACCCAAATAACACAAAGCAAAACACTCATTATCTTTAATTCTAATCTTTATAGTAGGTTCCCACTCATCATTAAGCTTTCTAGGTATAGAAACTTCCAAATTAAGTTTTTCATCATAGGATTGCATCAAGGCATCAACAATATGTTTGGTAAAAGCTTTATTTTGACTATAAGCATGAGGAGAATTAACAACGGATTGCAACAAGGAAATATGACCTTCTAAAGAACAATTATCATAATCAAATTCCTTGAAATCCGAGATAGTGGGTTCAATACTATTTAAAGTCATGACCTCTCCAATCCCACTTTTACCAAATTTAGTATCAAGATCTAAAAACTCTGAATTCTTGGAACGCCTTCTAGGTAAAGTTGACTCATCTCCGGTCCCATTATTATCAAGATTCATATTGCAAAACAAAGATCTAATAGGAGACACATCAATAACTTTAAGATCTTCATCATTATTTTCATGGAAACTAGAAGAACACGCCTTTACAAAGCAATCTTTCTTAGCACGACAATCTAGCGGTTCTTTCCTTGCACTCATCAATGGAAATTCTCATTGCCTTGAGAGACTCATTGATATCTTGCTTAGGAGGATAAGATCTAAGTTTGAGAGAATCAACATCAAGCGAAAGTCTGTCAACGTTCCTAGCCAAATCATCAACTTTGAGCAATTTTTCTTCAAGCAAAGCATTAAAATTCTTTTGAGAAATCATAAATTCTTTCACACTATTCTCAAAATCAGAGGGCATCTTATTAAAATTACCATAAGAATTATTGTAGGAATTTCCATAATTATTAGAGGAATTACTAGGGAACAGTCTAGAATTAAAGTTTCCTCTATAAGCATTATTACCGAAACTATTCCTACCAACAAAATTCACATCCATAGATTCATTATTATTCTCAATGAAAGTAGACAAAGGCATATCATTGGCATCAAGAGGAGTATTTTCAGTAGCAAACAACTTCATAAGTTCATCCATCTTTCCAATCAAACATTGATTTCTTCTATAGCATGCACTTTTTTACTAGAAGATCTTTCGGTGTGCCATTGAGAATAATTAGCCATAATATTATCAAGAGGTTTTGTAGCATCTCCTAACGTGATTTCCATAAACGTGCCCCCTGTGGCCGAGTCTAAGATATTTCTAGAAGCAAAGTTCAAACCGGCATAAAAATTTTGTATGATCATCCATAAATTCAAACCATGAGTAGGGCAATTGTGAATCATCAATTTCATTCTTTCCCAAGATTGGGCAACATGCTCATGATCAAGTTGTTTAAAATTCATAGTATCGTTCCTAAGAGTGATAATCTTAGCGGGAGGAAAATACTTAGAGATAAAAGCATCTTTGCACTTGTTCCAAGAATCAATACTATTTTTAGGCAAAGACGAAAACCAAACTTTAGCACGATCTCTAAGTGAAAACGGAAATAACTTCAATTTAACAATATTGTTATCCGTATCTTTCTTGTTTTGCATATCACAAAAATCAACAAAGATGTTTAGATGAGTAGCGGCATCTTCACTAGGAAGGTTGGCGAATTGATCTTTCATAACAAGATTCAGCAAAGCAGTATTGATTTCACAAGACTCAACATCATTAAGAGGAGCAATCGGAGTACTGAGGAAATCATTATTATTGGTATTCGAGAAATCACACAATTTGGTATTATCTTGCGCCATGGAAACAAGTAATCCAACACACAAGCAAACAGAAAAAGTCAAGCGGAAAAGAGCGGAGGAGAATGGGAAAGAGAGGGCGAATAAAATAGCAAGGGTGAAGTGGGGGAGAGGAAAACGAGAGGCAAATGGCAAATAATGTAAATGCGAGGGAGATGAGTTTGTGATTTGTACTTGGTATGTCTTGACTTGAGCGTAGACCTCCCCGGCAACTGCGCCAGAAATCCTTCTTGCTACGTCTTGAGCTTGCGTTGGTTTTCCTTGAAGAGCTAAGGGTGATGCAGCAATAGTAGCGTAAGTATTTCCCTCAGTTTTTGAGAACCAAGGTATCAATCCAGTAGGAGGATCCTCAAAAGTCCCACGCACCTACACAAACAAACAAAGAACTCGCAACCAATGCAATAAAGGGGTTGTCAATCCCTTCACGACCACTTGCGAAAGTGAGATCTGATAGAGATAGTATGATAAGATAAATATATTTTTGGTATTTTATAATATAGATGCAAAAAGTAAAGATGCAAATAAAAGTAGATTGGAAGTTTATATGATAAGAGATAGACCTGGGGGCCATAGGTTTCACTAGAGGCTTCTCTCAAGATAGCATAAGTATTACGGTGGGTGAACAAATTACTGTCGAGCAATTGATAGAAAAGCGAATAATTATGAGATTATCTAGGCATGATCATGTATATAGGCATCACGTCCGCAACAAGTAGACCGACTCCTGCCTGCATCTACTACTATTACTCCACACATCGACCGACTCCTGCCTGCATCTAGAGTATTAAGTTCATAAAGAACAGAGTAACGCATTAAGCAAGATTAAATGATGTAGAGGGATAAACTCAATCAATATGATATAAACCCCATCTTTTTATCCTCGATGGCAACAATACAATACGTGCCTTGCTGCTCCTACTGTCACTGGGAAAGGACACCGCAAGATTGAACCCGAAGCTAAGCACTTCTCCCATGGCAAGAAAGATCAATCTAGTAGGCCAAACCAAACTGATAATACGAAGAGACTTGCAAAGATAACTCAATCATACATAAAAGATTTCAAAGGAGATTCAAATATTTCTCATAGATAAACTTGATCATAAATCCACAATTCATCGGATCTCAACAAACACACCGCAAAAAGAGTTTACATCGAATCGATCTTCATAGGAGAGGGGGAGAACATTGTATTGAGATCCAAAAGAGAGAAGAAGCCATCTAGCTAATAACTATGGACCCGAAGGTCTGTGGTAAACTACTCACAACTCATCGGAGGGGCTATGGTGTTGATGTAGAAGCCCTCCATGGTCGATTCCCCCTCCGGCGGAGCGCCGACGAAGGCTCCAAGATGGGATCTCACTGATACAGAAGGTTACGGCGGTGGAAATTGTGTTTCGTTGGCTCCCTGGATGTTTTTGGGGTATGTAGGCTTATATAGGAGGAAGAAGTATGTCGGTGGCCGCCCGAGGGAGGGAGGCGCGCCCTCCCCTCTTGTGGCCGCCTCGGCTGCTTCTTGACTTCAGTCCAAGTCCTCTGGATCACGTTCGTTCCAAAAATCACGCTCCCGAAGGTTTCATTCCATTTGGACTCCGTTTGATATTCCTTTTCTTCGAAATACTGAAATAGGAAAAAAAACAGCAATACGGGCTGGGCCTCCGGTTAGTAGGTTAGTCCCAAAAATGATATAAATGTGTAAAATAAAGCCCATAAACATCCAAAAGGGGTAATATAATAGCATGGAACAATCAAAATTATAGATACGTTGGAGACGTATCAACTACTTGCCTCTTTGCCGGGAAGGGTGGTCTCTTGAACTTCTTCGTCGGGCGTGGACATCCATTCTGCTATGAATTCTACCAAGGCGCTGCTTTTAATCGTCGAGGTACTTTCAAACCTGAGCCCGAAGCTTGATAGCTCCACTACCCACTCCACAATTCTCCCTGTCATGCCTGGATTGTGCAAAATCCGCTGCAACGGGAGGCGGGTGATGACAGTGATCTCATGTGCTTGAAAATAATGACGCAGCTTTCTCGAGGCCATCAAGAGGCGGAAAAGCAACTTTTGCATCCCGGAGTACCTTCACCTGGCCCCCTGCAGAAGGGAGCTGACAAAGTAGACCGGGTGCTGCACCACCTTCTTCTTCTGCTCTACCTTGCTTACCTGCGCAGGTGCTGTCTTGCCGGGATCAGGTCCTGCCGGGGACTCTCCCTTGCCGAGATCGGAGCCCGCCGGGTCTAGCTTTTCTCCTAAGGGCCCCGCCGCCGCTATCGCCTCTTCCTCAACTTCTCTCTGTGCCACTAGCACAACACTGACCACTTGATTCATCGGCGCCAAGTACAGCAACAACGGCTCTCATGGCTTGGGTGCAACCAGTATTGGCGTAGAGGAGAGGTATCTCTTTAAATCTTGCAATGCTGCCTCTGCCTCCGGGGTCCACTTCATTGGACCCACCTTTTTCAAGATCTTGAAAAAGGGGAGGGCACGCTCAGCAAACTTAGAGATGAACCTGCTCAGGGCGGCGACACAGCCGGCAAGCCTCCGGATATCTTTGACCCGTCTCGGCGCCTTGATTTGCTCAATTGCTTTGATCTTGTCAGGATTAGCTTCGATCCCACGTTGAGACACAAAGAAACCAAGAAGCTTGCCGGACGGAATGCCAAACACGCATTTCTCTGGGTTGAGCTTGAGGTTAATCATGTGCAAGTTTGCAAAAGTTTCTTCCAAGTCTTGCACGAGCGTAGCCTTGTCTTTGGTTTTGACCACTATGTCATCCATGTAGGCTTCCATATTTCTATGGAGCTAGGGGTAAAAACCAATTTGGACTGCCTGAGCGAACGTTGAACCGGCGCTCTTCAACCCGAAAGGCATCCGTATAAAACAGTACATACCACATGGGGTGATGAACGCGGTTTTCTCTTGATCTTCCTTTGCCATGAAAATCTGATGATACCCTGAATAAGCGTCAAGGAAGGACAGCAGGTGGCAATGGGAAAGGATCCTTATGACAGGCTTTATTGATACCAGTTTAGTCGATACATAGCCTCCACTTCCCATTTGCCTTACATACTACGACCGGATTGGCCAACCACGTTGGGTGGAGAACTCCCTTGACCAAACCTGCTGCCTCCAACTTCCTGATCTCCTCGACGATAAACTCTTGTCGCTCCAAAGCTTGCTTTCTAACCTTCTACTTGATGGGCCATGCATGAGGGCATACAGCAAGATGGTGCTCAGTCACCTCCCTGGGAACACCGGGGATGTCGGATGCTTGCCATGCAAACACGTCGACATTCGCCCGTAGGAAGGCGACGAGCGCGTGTTCCTATTTACTGTCAAGGGTGGAGCTTATGACAAAAGCTCCGCCCGTGTCGTCCTCCTGGATGGACACCTTCTTGGTTTCCGGCGGGGCCACCTTGGACTTTTTTCTCTTACCGGTAGAGCTCTTTGGTACATCTCCGGTGGAAACACAGCACTCCAAGGAGGCGCGTTTGCCGGAGAAGGTACAGGAGCCCTTGCTGGAGCTAGGAGTCTTGTGTGCGGCTGAAGCCTTACTGGTCCTCTTCCCCGTGGAAGGAGCAGGTGCCTTAGCAGCAGAAGCTGCAACTGCCTCTCGGTAGAGCTGATTGGCGCAGATGAGTGCATCCTTCCTATCGCAGTCGACGGTGATGATGCTTATCAGGCCAGGCATCTTCAACTTGTTATAGGCGTAGTACGACGCCGCTATGAACTTGGCCAGCACAGGGCGGCCAAGGATCCCATTGTATGGCAATGGGATCTCGGTGACATGGAAAAAGATCCTCTCCGTCCTGTAGTTTAGGTCACCACCAAATGTGACTGGTAGCGTGACCTTTCCCTTGGGCTGACTCCTCCCTGGATTGATCCCTTGGAACGTGCTCGTCTCCTCGAGGTCCTCATCGGGAATCTACAGCCTCTTAACCATGGTGGGTGAGATCAAGTTAAGGCCAGCCCCACCGTCAACTAACATCTTCGTCACCTTGAGGTTACGTATTGTTGGGGATACCAACAGTGGCAAACACCCGACCGCAGTGGCGCAATCAGGGTGATCCTCGACATCGAAAACGATAGGCATGTGGGACCACCTCAACGGCTTCTGGGCATCGACCATTGTCTCCGTTGCATTAATCTCATGCGCCCACTATTTCAGTTGGCGGTGGGAAGAATGCAGCTAAGCACCTCTGTCGACACAAATGACTTCCGTCGCCTTCTGGAACTCATGCTCGGTGGATTCATCATCATCATCATGATCGTCATCCTCCTCTTTCTTGTTGCGGCCCCGGGCAGGCTTTTCTTGCTGCTTTTCCTTGTTGCTGCGTCCCCTTGGCAGCCGTGCTTCTTGCCGGACCCTTCAGCGCCTCCTTGGCCCTTCTCCTTGTCCCGCCTCTCGTAATCATCCCTTTGCTTCTCCATCAGCAGCTCCACTTGGCGGTAGTTTTGGAGATCGTGGCCCTTGGTGCGGTGAATCATGCAGTACTGGTTGTTGGAGCCTTCTGACTTGCCGGCAGCCGCCAATGCCTGGCAGGAGTCGCACCCGGCAACCTCCTTGCCGAGGTCATCGACCTTGGCCTTCTTGGCGGTGTCGGGATCGCCAGATTCCTCAATGGCAAGCACAAGCCAATAACTCAAAAATGACTTCTTTACATCTTTTATGACTTATTTTGACAATAAGGTCTGAAAAGGCGGAATAGAACTAGCCATTAACCTGCAATTCAATTGTGCGTGTGTTGGGGAAACCGATCACCTATGGGGTCACAAGGATCCCTTCTGTGTTTGGCGGGGGATTAGTTGCACGATGAGCAGGTCGAGTCGTTAGCACGCAGAGGATTTTTATCCAGGTTCGGGCTGCCAAGATGCGTAATACCCTAGTCCTGCTTTATCTGGTTATATGGGTGGTCTTGATCTTTTGAACTAGCTATGATGCGTGCTTTGTCCAATAGTATGAATCCTCTCTCTGTGTGCCTTGGGCCTCCTTTTATATGAAGGGGTTGCCACAGTGGCACACAGGAGGTGTCAAGCTACAGTGATCCAAGCTTATCGCCCGATCAACGTAGGACAAGCGCATTTAATGTGATGCCTATGTGTCCTCTTGCTTTATTGGGGACGGAAACAGAGGCCATCCCGTCCTCCGCCGCTCCCCCTCGTCTTGCCACAAGTCTGGGCCGACGAGGCATGCAGCACCACTGAGGGAGTCCTGGACTAGGGGGTGTCCGGATAGCCGAACTATCATCATCGGCCGGACTCCAAGACTATGAAGATACAAGATTGAAGACTTCGTCCCGTGTCCGGATGGGACTTTCCTTGGCGTGGAAGGCAAGCTTGGCAATACAGATATGTAGATCTCCTACCTTGTAACCGACTCTGTGTAACCCTAGCCCTCTCCGGTGTTTATATAAACCGGAGGGTTTTAGTCCATAGGACATAACAACAATCATACCATAGGCTAGCTTCTAGGGTTTAGCCTCCTTGATCTCGTGGTAGATCCACTCTTGTACTACCCATATCATCAATATCAATCAAGCAGGAGTAGGGTTTTACCTCCATCGAGAGGGCCCGAACCTGAGTAAAAACATCGTGTCCCTTGTCTCCTGTTACCATCCGCCTAGATGCACAGTTCGGGACCCCCTACCCGAGATCCGCCGGTTTTGACACCGACATTGGTGCTTTCACTGAGAGTTCCTCTGTGTCGTCACTGATAGGCTCGATGGCTCCTTCGATCATCAACAACAACGACGCAGTCCAGGGTGCGACTTTTCTCCCCAGACAGATCTTCGTATTCAGCGGCTTTGCGCTGCGGGACGATTCGCTTGGCCATCTGGAGCAGATTGAAAGCTACGCCCCTGGCCATCAGGTCAAATTCGGAAGTTTGAACTTCATGGCTGACATCCGCGGAGGCTTGATCTTCGACGGATTCGAGCCACAGCCAAGCGCGCCGCACTGTCTCGATGGACATTATTTAGCTCTCCTGCCGGACAGTGCCCCGGAGGCCGCACACGAGTCAGCTCCGACCCTTAATTCGGAGCCGACTGCGCAGATCGAGGATGGGTGGCTAGACACTGCCTCGGGAGTTGCTACATCTACGGCGATGGAGCTGAATATCGACCTTGTCCCTTGTGAAGCTCGTGACTCCGAGGTGCCGGACTCCTCGCCGGACTCCGAACCTCCTGCGCCCCTACCAATCGAATCCGATTGGGCGCCGATCATGGAGTTCACCGCCGCGGACATCTTTCAGCACTCGCCTTTTGGCGACATCCTGAATTCGCTAAAGTATCTCTTGTTATCAGGAGAGCCCTGGCCGGGTCACGGTCAGCACGGTTGGGATGCGGACGATGAAGAAATTCAAAGCCCACCCACCACCCACTTTATAGCCACTGTCGACGATCTAACCGACATGCTAGACTACGACTCCGAAGACATCGACGGTATGGACGACGATGACGGAGACGACCAAGAACCAGCGCCTACAGGGCACTGGAAAGCCACCTCGTCATATGACATATACATGGTGGACATCCCAAAGGATGGGAATGGTGAGGAAAACAGCGGAGGAAGATTCCTCCAAGAAACAGCCTAAGCACCCACGTCAGCGGCGCCGCTCTAAATCCCACCACAGCAAGAATGGAGATTCCGGCACCGGAGATAATAACACACCAAACAGTGACGAAGACAACCCCCTCCAGCAAGATTCAGCACAGGAGGACGGAGAAGCCAGCCCTCATGAGAGAGTGACAGGCGAAGAGGTAGAGGATGATAATTACATACCTCCCTCCGGAGATGAGGCAAGCCTCGACGATGACGAATACGTCATGCCAGAGGATCCCGTCGAACAAGAGCGTTTCAAACGCAGGCTTATGGCCACGTCAACCAGCCTCAAGAAAAAGCAGCAACAGCTTAGAGCTGACCAAGATTTGCTAGCTGACAGATGGACTGAAGTCCTTGCGGCCGAAGAGTATGAACTCGAACGCCCCTCCAAAAGCTACCCCAAACGCAAGCTACTCCCCTGATTAGAGGAGGAGGCATATAAACCTGCATCACCAGCGCACAATACGGCTGACCAACCACCTCGTGGCCGCGACAAAGAGGCCTCTAGGCCCTCCACTAGAACCGTACCCCGGCATCGCTCAAAAAGTACGAAGCCACGGGAGAACGCGCTGGACTTGCAAGACATATTGGAGGATAAGGCAAGACAATCAAGATCAATCTACGGATTGCGTGGGCGCCCCATGATGCGCGACAACGACCGTTGCGCCGGATACAGTAACTCCGGCCGGGCCAAACACAGTAGACAAAGCTCGCTTGAGCTACGTCGCGATATAGCCCAATATAGAGGCGCCGCACACCCACTATGCTTCACAGACGAAGTAATGGATCATCAAATCCCCGAAGGGTTCAAACTCGTGAACATTGAATCCTACGATGGCACAACAGACCCCGCGGTTTGGATTGAAGACTATCTCCTTCATATCCACATGGCCCGCGGTGACGATCTTCACGCCATCAAATACCTCCCACTCAAGCTTAAAGGACCAACTCGGCATTGGCTTAACAGCTTGCCAGCAGAATCAATTGGGTGTTGGGAGGACCTGGAAGCCGCATTCCTTGACAACTTCCAGGGCACATATGTGGGACCACCAGACGCTGATGACCTAAGCCACATAATTCAGCAGCCAGACGAATCGGCCAGACAATTCTGGACACGGTTCTTAACAAAGCAAAAATTCTGGCAGTCCGGATACCAAGGACCGCAATGGCAGGTCGCGTCACAACAAGAACAAACGCCACGTTAACAGCGATAACACTGAGGATACGGCAGTCAACGACGGGTTCACAGGCTCCAAACCCGGTCAGCAGAAAAAGCCATTCAAAAGAACTACTCCGGGTCTGTCCAATTTGGACCGAATACTCGACCGCTCGTGCCAGATACACGGCACCCCGAAAAGCCAGCTAATCACACCAACATGGATTGTTGGGTATTCAAGCAGGCAGGCAAGTTAATTGCCGAAAACAACGACAAGGGGCTGCATAGCGATGACGAGGAAGAGACGCGACCACCGAACAATAGAGGACAGAAAGGTTTCCCCCCACAAGTGCGGACGGTGAACATGATATACGCAACCCACATACCAAGAGGGAGCGGAAGCGTGCGCTCAGGGACGTATATGCGATGGAGCCAGTCGCCCCGAAGTTCAACCCATGGTCCTCATGCCCGATCACTTTTGATCGAAGGGACCACCCCACTAGCATCCGCCATGGTGGATTCGCTGCATTGGTTTTAGACCCAATCGTCGATGGATTTCACCTCACCAGAGTCCTGATGGACGGCGGCAGCAGCCTGAACCTGCTTTATCAGGATACAGTGCGCAAGATGGGCATCGACCCCTCAAGGATTAAACCAACAAAGATGACCTTCAAAGGCGTCATACCAGGTGTAGAGGCCAATTGTACAGGCTCAGTTACACTGGAAGTGGTCTTCGGATCCCCGGATAACTTCCGAAGCGAGGAGTTAATCTTCGACATAGTCCCGTTCCGCAGCGGCTATCATGCTCTGCTCGGACGGACCGCGTTTGCAAAGTTCAACGCGGTACCACACTACGCATACCTCAAGCTCAAGATGTCAGGCCCTCGAGGAGTCATCACGGTCAACGGAAACACGGAACGCTCTCTCCGAACGGAGGAACATACAACGGCTCTCGCGACAGAAGTACAGTGCAGCCTCTTAAGGCAATTCCCGAGTCTGGCCGTTAAGCGACCGGACACGGCTAAACGCACCCGGAGTAACCTACAACAAGACCACCTGGCACGTTCCGAGCACGCGTAGCAATGCGGCCCCAACCCCAGCCCTTGCAAAATTGCAAGACTGGTCCTTCGCGTACATCATTACGCTCTAGAGATACCATGGGCATAGGGGGAGGGGCACGACCACGACAGGCCCAGAGTGCGGCTTAACCACACCAGGGGCTCCCAAGTGTGTCATCTTTTTTTTCTCCTTTTTCTTTTTTCTTACCCACAGGACTCCGTTCACCAAAGACCCTGTCCGACAGTAGACCTGCCAAACTCACGATGCAACAGCCAGGGAAGGAGAAAGGCTACGACAAGTATCCAGATGGTCTCCATTACGAGCATTAAATCTGTTTTATACACCATTCCGCAGCCTACCTCTGGAGGAGGACATGTTTAATAGTCCCATCCCTTGCCTACCGCACTATTTGTATCGTTCTGCACTCATAAACAATGCATCGCTTTCTTGCTTGTAATTGCATTCCTTCCTCATACATATGTTCATTTCTGACATGTTGCATCCGTACACTTTGGTACGGCTAAATACACCAGGGGCTTAAGTTCCCCATATTATGGTGTGATAAGTCCGAACACTTTCACAAGTGCGGCACCCCGAACTTATAGCATTATATGCATCGGCTCCGAATCATGTCTTGGGTCAATAGTTGGGTTTGCCCGGCTCCCATGTTTTGGTACCTTATGTTCCGTTGTATCGGCTAAGGTAGCACTGGGAGAACCACTGCGATTGCGCCCCAGTTGAGCTGGGCGAGCACCTCAGTGGAGAAAGCTAAAACTGACCGTCATGATGAGGCGAGAGCCGGTCGCTGTTCGAGAGGTTTTTTCGAGTCCCTAAAGACTTATGCCGCTTAGAGTGAGGAACCGGCTTTGTCCGGCCCAGGCGTGGATAGCGCCCCGAATTCGGCCTTCCGAATACCAGGGGCTTCGCCGAAATTTAAAATTATAGAATTATATGGCTAAGTGAGAGTGTTCAAGCACTATAAGTCCAGTTGCCTTGTTCGTAGTGTTGAGCGCCTCCCTAGATGGACCCAAAAATGGAACAAGAGCGCTCAAGTTTATCCCGAACACCCTAGCACTCGTGGCATGGGGGCTGAAGCCGACGACTTGCCATCTCTCAGATTTGATAAACGGCCGCACAGAAGGTAATATTTTAAATTAACAAGCGTTGCTTAGCGCATACGAACAAAGTTTTCGGCGCACAGGATAACAAAATGCGAGTCTACTCAAATATTACATCCTTGGAGCACTCACCCGCAATAACGGACACCCTTCAGGACACCCTTATAATACATCTCGGGTGTGCGATACTCCTTGCCCGGCGGTGGCGCGTCTGTCACAAGCTTCTCAGCATCCATCCTGCCCCAGTGCACTTTAGCACGGGCAAGGGCCCGACGGGCACATTCAACGCACGCGGAGTGCTTGACAACTTCAACCCAGGGACACGCATCCACCAGCCGCCGCACCAGGCCGAAGTAGCTCCCAGGTATGGCCTCTTTGGCCATAGCCGAACTATAAGGCCCTTCATGGCCAGTTCGGCCACCTTGTGGAGCTCGACCAGCTGCTTCAGCTGGTCGCTAAGGGGCACCGGATGTCCGGCCTCAGCATACTGAGACCAGAATACCTTCTCTGTCGAGCTCCCCTCCTCGGCTCTGTAGAAAGCAACAGCATCAGACACGCTGCGGGGCAGATCTGCGAACGCTCCTGGAGAGCTCCGAATTCGGGTAAGTAACAGGTAATTCACTTTAACATGCTTGCTTTGCATGAAGAATGCCTTACCCGCCGCTATTTTCTTCAAATCCTCGATTTCCTGGAGGGCCTTGTGGGCATCGGCCTTAGCGGCTTTGGCACTCTCAAGAGCCGACGCAAGCTCGGACTCTCGAGTCTTCGAGTCACGCTCCAAACTCTTCTGCTTTTCCACGAGAGCTCGGAGCTCTTGCTGTACCTCCGCCACCCGCGCCTCCTGCTTCTCTCGCTCGGCTTGTTCCATGGCCGCATTGCGTTCGGCCGCGGACACCGCCTCCTTCAGGGTGTCCACCTCGTTCATGGCCCCTGGAGTACCCACGTTATCCTTGTTATTTCTCTTGCAACCAAATCCTTTTCTATAAGGTACAACTTCAATACGGTGATACTCACCTTCCTTGTCCTCGAGCTGCTTCTTGGCACGGCCGAGCTCGCTCTCGGACCGCTCGAGGCTCTGCTTCAAGGTATTGACCTCCGCAGTCAGTGCGGCAGAGGTCAGCAGCGCAGCCTGCATTCCCATATGGACATATTTTTTAAGACTCCTGCGTATATCTTGTTAGATCCTTAGTCCGGCTTTTGTTTCTGAACACCGAACCGAGCATCAGGGGCTACTGTCTATGCGGTATTATATTACATATCTTAAAAATCTTACCTCAAAGCCTGTTAGAAGGCTGCTGCAGGCTTCGGTCAGCCCGCTCTTGGCGAGCTGAACCTTCTGAATCACCGCACTCATGACAGTGCGGTGTTCTTCTTTGATGGAAGCGCCGATGAGCGCCTCCAGCAAGTTATCTGATGCCTCCGGTTGGACGGAGGCCATTGGTGTCACAGTCTTGCCCTTCTTACGAAGGGGCCGCCCGCCGGACTCCGGAACCACTGCAGGTTCCAGTGCGGAGTCCGGTACAAAGTCTGGGAGGTTGCCCTGCGGCACCTCCGGGGCCTCCTCCTCCTGGTGGGTCCCTTCCTGGGATCCCACCTCGGCGTCGTCAGCGTCACGGGGGGTGGAGGCGGTCGGAAGAGAATCCATATCCGACGTGCCCAAGGACCCACTCGACGAAGCAGGAAGATTATCCTTGGGCGGACTACAGGGTTGTATGCGGCATTAGAAAGACGCCATGCGACAAAAAGAAAAATTATAAACCATCTAGGAGTCCGGAGACTTACGATCTCGCCAGGGGCTTGGCTCTTGAGGGCCAATCCTCTTCGCCGTCGCCGACGTTGGCGGAACAGTCCAGGGGAAGGGTCCTTCCCTTCTTGGACCCTTCGGCCTCCCTCGTTGGGGAGGCCTTCCTCTTCTTCTCTCCCCCCGCTGGGGGAGAGGCCACTTTCTCCTCCTCCTCGTCCTCGTGGGAGGAGTCCGCCTCGGAGTCATCGGACGATGAGTCCGATACCACCTGACGCCGGGAACTCCTTCGGGTTCCCGTGGCCTTCTTCTTGGCCTTCTTCTCCGGCACTACATAAAGCGCCGGGACCAGCAGCCCTATCAAACGGGCATCCGCTGGGTCTTCTGGAAGGGGAGCCAGACAATTAACCTGTCCGGACGTCGCCTGCCAGGCCTGTTAAAGGTATTGGGAGTTTAGATCCCGCATAAAGTCAAAACATGAAAAGCAAGTGTCCCATAAAGGATAACATGGCTTACCTCGCCAGCCGGACGCTGCGAGCAGAATCCGCGATCTTCGGTAGCAGATGCGGGAGCTTCGGCGCCCTTGAATAGCACCCTCCAGGCCTCTTTGTACGTAGTGTCAAAGAGCCCGCTCAAGGTCTGGTGCTGTGCCAGATTAAACTCCCACAAATTGAAGTCCCGTTGCTGGCAGGGGAGAATCCGGCGGACGAGCATGACCTGGATCACGTTGACAAGCTTGAGCTTCTTGTTCACCAGGGTTTGGAGACAGGACTGGAGTCTGGTCAGCTCTTCCGAACTACCCCATAGCAAGCCCTTCTCTTTCCAGGAGGTGAGCTGCATGGGGATGCCAGATCTGAATTCGGGGGCCGCTGTCACATCCCTAGCTTCTGGTTTGCTCTGAGCTAGCTAGTCATGTGTTGCATCATGTTTAAATTTTGCCTAAAATTGAAATGGGGATGTTCAAACCCTAGCATTAAATCAACTCAACTAGGGTGAATTAAAATCTTTTCAATAAACCCAAAAGGTTCCTAAGAAAAGTTCATGATTTCTGGTTAAGGTGGAAACCTCTGCCAAAAATGATGAATATATTCTTAGGTCATTTTTGGATTTTTGAATTTAATCATATTGTATTTGACTTTGGGCATTTAAATACTATAAATAATTTAAATGTTCAAATAAATGTTGGAAATTGTTAAGGGTCACTGAAATAATTCAGAAAGCACCCATAATTGTTTCTAGGATTTTATTAAATGATTTGGTATTTTAAATCAAATCAAAAACAAAATAACAGAAATAGAAAAGAAATAAAAGAGAGAGAGAGAAGGAAGTTACCTGGCGCCACTTACCTAGCCCAGCACGGCCCAGCCCATCTCCACTCCCCCCCCTGTCGTCTTCCTCTGCCAGTAGGCAGAGGCGAGGCGTGGCGCGCGCCCGAGAGGCCTCGGCCACCTCCTGCTTCCCCCTGGCCACCTCCTGCTTCCTCCTCGACGCCCCGGAGACGCCACGCACCTCCCTGCCTCTCTCCCTCACTCTCCCGCGTCCTCATCCTCTCCCCTGGACCTCTCTCTCACTCGCCCGAACGGAGCCGCCGCCACCGACGAGCTCCCTCGCGGCCACCGCCACCCCCTAGCCTCGCCGATGCGCTCCAAAGCTCCGCCGGTCCTCCCTCTTCCTCCTCACCAAGACGGAAGGCGCCGGAAGCCCTGGATGGGGCCAGCTTCGCCGTTCCCCTCCTCGGCCACCGAGGATCGCCGTCGTCAAATTCGTCGCCGTTCGGCCTTCCCCGAGCCCACCGAGCTGCTCGTCGACCTCTACGTGAGCTCTCCGTCCGTTTCCCCCTCTCTGTTTCATCGTTTGCGCGCCGTAGCTAGGTTATCCACCAAGACCGAAACCCCATCGCCGCCGGCCATGGCACCGCCGTGGCCAGGGCCACCGCAGCCCGCGCCTGAGCACATCACCGTGCTCGGTGAACCCCCAGGAGCACGTAGCCCTCCTCGTTTTCTCCTCTAGTGCGCCGTAGCTTCGCCACCGTTCGCGCCCGAACTCCGGCCACCGCGGAAGTGCTCGCCGCCGTCATCTCCGGCCACCCCGCGGCCCCTCGTGCAGCCAGCTAGGTGCGGCCGTGTACGGGCTACCTTCTGGTGGCCTTCGCGCGTCCAGCCGCCGTCCGTAGCGCAACCCCGGTGAACATCCACCGCGTTTCGAGTCGCCGCCGGCCGAACTCCGGTGGCCAGTGACGTGGCACTGTCATTAGCCACTAATGACGCACTAACCAACCCCCTAGGCCACTGACTGTGGGCCCCACCCCTGGTCAAACCCCAGTCAGCGCTGGGTTTGACCGGGATTAGGTCCTGTGTCACTGACGTGTGGCCCCCACACGTCAGGTTTGACCCGATCCAGCCCAGTTGACTCTGCTGACGTCACAGTGACGTGGTGCTGACGCCATAATTCATTTATGGATTTATATTATTCAGGAAATTCCAGAAAATTGTAAAAACTTCTAAAAATCATAGAAATTCAACCGCAGCTCCAAATTAAATAATTTATATATGAAAAATTATCAGAAAAATTCAAGGAATCCATCTGTACCATTTTCATGCATGTTAGAACAACTTATAGCTGCTGTTTAGCACAAATCAATTAAATGGCATTTGAATAATCACATATGGAGTTTGAATTTGAATCTTGTATTCAAACCAACTTCATTTAATCTGTTGCTAGTTGCATTAGCCCAAAACACATTCATTTTGCCATGTCATGATCATGCATCATATTGTGCATTGCATTGATTGTGTTCCCTTCTGTGTTGCCAGTATTTGTCCCCTCTCGTTAGACGTGATACCGATGATGTGATCGTTGACACTGATGAAGACTCAATGTTATCTTCAGAAGTGCCAAGCAAGCAAAACCCCCTTGTTCATTCCGATACAATCCCACTCTCTCGCTCCTGCTCTCTTTTACTGCATTAGGACAACAACGATTCATCTGTTACTTGCTGCGGTAGCTGAACCCCTTTATCCTTTGCATGACCTGTCATTGCCACAGTAAATAGATGAAACCCACTAGCATGAGTAGGAGTTGTTTGAGCCCTGTTGTGCCTACTCATTCATGTTTGTTTGTCATGCCTGCTACTTCTTAGAGTTGAGTTAGGTCTGATTCATCGGGGATGAATCAGAGGTGGGTGAACATGTCCTACTGTGTGTGAGCTAAGTGTGTGAACACGATTTGGTAAAAGGTGTCGGTGAGAGGCCATGTAGGAGTACATGGTGGGTTGTCTCATTGAAACCGTCCTTAGGAACTGAGTTCTGTGTTTGTGATCCATGATTCAGCTACTACCATACATTGGGCCCTGAAATATGACCCCGCTCGACTTCTTATTCACCCTCGTCCTCTGTCCAGGAGTTGCAAGTAGTTTCTGGTGTTTGTAGTATGCTGGAGGCCGTGGATAGCGCTGACCGGAGGGGTGGGCTGTGATGCGGTAGGCACGTGGCCGGGTATACCGGGCGCCCGTTTGGTGTCACGGAACCCTGTTCACATTGTTTGGGGCTGTGAGCGAAACTCCGGCCGGATCTCCTCATGGATGGAACCCGAATAGGCGATAAACCTGGACTAGAGACTTGAGTGTTTAGGTAGGTCGTGGTCTACACCCACGTCGGCTTTCGCTTGAAGTCTGCCGAGCACATGTCGTGTGCAGACGCTAAGTGGTGGAAACATGTATGAAGAAGTACACCCCTGCAGGGTTAACATCATCTATTCGAATAGCCGTGTCCACGGTAAAGGACTTCTGGGTTGCTTATATCAGTTCATAGACAAGTGAAAGTGGATACTCTAAAATACGCAAGATAAGCGTGAGTGCTATGGATGGCGTTCTCGTAGGGAGACGGGAGCGGATCCATAGTGGTGTATTGATATGGTGAATATGTGGACTCGTGTGCGCCACCTCAAAAGAGTTACATTGCAGTCGTAGTTCAGGATAGCCACCGAGTCAAAGCTGGCTTGCTGCAGTTAAACCCCACCATCCCCTTTGTTGATAATGATGCATATGTAGTTAGTTCTGATGTAAGTCTTGCTGGGTACATTTGTACTCACGTTTGCCTATTTTATGTTTTTGCAGAGAGACTTCGGTCTCACTAGTAGTTTCGCGTGGACTTCGACGTTTAGCTTGTTACCTCAGCTACGATCTTGTGCCTCGGCAGGATTTGGTAGATAGTCAGGCTTCTCAGCCTTTTTCAGTTATAGATGTCTGTACCCAGACATGATAGCTTCCGCTTGTGCTTTGATTTGTATGCTCTGATTGTTGGGTCATGAGACCCATGTTTGTAATATCTCGCTCCTCGGAGCCTATTGAATAATTACTTGAGTCGTAGAGTCATGTTGTGATGCCATGTTGTATTTGCACATATCGAGCATATTGTGTGTATGTTATTGAAATGCTTGGTATGTGTGGGATCTGACCATCTAGTTGTTTATCTTTAGTAGCCTCTCTTACGGGGAAATGTCTCCTAGTGTTTCCACCGAGCCATGGTAGCTTGCTACTGCTCCGGAACCTTTAGGCTGGCCGGCATGTGTCCTTCTTCGTTCCTGTGTCTGTCCCTTCGGGGAAATGTCACGCGATGAATACCGGAGTCCTGTTAGCCCGCTACAGCCCGGTTCACCGGAGTCCTGCTAGCCCAGTGCTACAGCCTGGATTCACTCGCTGATGACCGACACGTTCGATGCTGGGTCATGGATGCCTGTCCCTGTAAGTCTGTGCCACTTTGGGTTTACGACTAGCCATGTCAGCCCGGGCTCCTTATCATATGGATGCTAGTGACACTGTCATATACGTGTGCCAAAAGGCGCAAACGGTCCCGGGCTAAGGTAAGGCGACACCCGTGGGAATACCGTGCGTGAGACCGCAAAGTCATATGAGGTGTTACATGCTAGATCGATGTGGCATTGAGTCGGGGTCCTGACAGCGTTGGTATCAGAGCTTGACTGCCTGTAGGATTACCAAGCCAAACTGGTCGAAGTTGAGTCTAGAAATTCTTTAGTTATATAAGGGAATTGATTGTGGGATGGAACGTAAGGCTCTTTTTACTCCTTATACCTTATGCCTTCTGATCTGAGTCATCATCTTCTCTTCTACGGGGGTTAAGGAACTAGGCTATCTCTTCTTTCTATCAGGATCATGTGTTACTAATCCGTAGACTTATAGATTGTTGGACTTAAGCCTCGTTTTAGTTCCGATTACTTCCATATGCTAATTGTTGATCTCGAAACCTTGATATTGTGCTTCTGAGTGGTTATGCCACCATTTTTGTGAATTTCTCAAATCTTTTCTGAGCATTTACAGCCGTTATGCTGTCCGAGTCATCCCAGGTTTCTAAAGAGTCTGATGCATTTGCAAAATCCTTTTCCTCTGGTTTCAATGTCTTTTAGGCCAGGTTAATCACACAAATTGTTGAGTTGAGGTACTCTACTGCCTCGACCTTTATGTTGGAGTTATTATTATGACCCTAGGTGTCTCAGGGGATCATCTAGTAGTCTAGCCATGTTTTGTGTCCCAGTGTGATGATTCTGGCTTTTATTCTCGAAAGCATCCTGTGATGCCACTTAGTAGTAGGTATTCTACTCCTTGGGTTTTGAACCCGAGATTCACCCTACTTACATCATGTTGATAGTGTTGCTAGTTCCTTTAGGATATTAGTAACCTTTGCGATAGTCCTCGAGGTCCGTGGTATATCGTTCTTCCAAATACCATGAACCATTCTTGGCAGGAGTTCTTCTGAACCAAAAGATGATAACAAGAGTGCTCTTGATGAGTTCTCCATGCTATATTGTGACTCTGCCAGCTCAACCTTTCTGCATGGGTTATCCGGAAGAATTATGTTGAACTTGGTTCGACATACTAATCTATGCATCCACAACTTAGAAAGTTATATGTTCCTTTGAGTTGTCCCTCTTAGTTGTCTTCTAACCCTTGTCTATCATTTGATAGTCAAGAGTATGCGTGCATTCCTATTACTCTTGTGGTCCGTCAAGCCATTCTATTCCAGAATGACTAGGAGAAACAAACTCCAGTACCTCTTCCATTTCCAGGATTGGGTCAAAGAAGTCGTACTCCGCAGATCAAATTGCTAATCTTGCTTTTGCTCTGCTCTACCTTGGAGTATTACCATCTTTATATCGGGATTGTTATAGGAATTGCACACCATCCTATGAACTCTTGGTACAGTGATACTTCTTGCCATCATTGTTCATTCCCCGGTCCTCGTGTTGATGCAACCGGGATACCGACAAATGAATTGTGATGTGTGAAATCAATACTCCCAGCAACCTCGTTGCTTGGTAGTTAAAGGATAATAATTTCATTCTTAGCGTGTTGGTTTTTGAATCATCCTTCTAAGACTGATCGTGCTACCTAGTTCCTTATTTCGGTGCACCCTTCCATTGATGAGTTAGGATCTTGTCAAGTCCTCACTCATTTGATCATATCGTCTTGCCCTGAAAAGCAAGATTGTTCTCGAGCTTAGTAACATACCGGTGGTTCGTGACTTTCCAAATATCTTCTTGGGAGCGTTACCGGGTTATTTCCTGACTGTTATGTTGGGCTCGTGATCAAGTTGGTTTCTTATGAACCACCTTCTCTCCAAGAATCGGTGTTAGATATCCCTGAGCTAGTTGGTTAAGCTAGACAACAACTTGGAGAGTTGGAAGATAAAAGCTTGTCTGACTTAGTTCGTTCCAAAGGGATATTCTTGTGTAGCGTGTGTTGAAGAAAGATGATATCTTCATCGATTGGTCCCTGTGATCAGTTGCTGGACCTATTTTCTTATCAATCCTTTGATTTGAGTGTGGGCTATCGTCAAATCAAATCAGTACCAACGATGCTCGTAATGTTGTCTTATTCGTGGTTGATCCCTCGAGCATACACCATTACATCTTTGGTCTGACCAATGCTATCACCGTGTTCACTTAACTATGGAATTCCTTTTAAAAGGAAACCTAGATGAATTGTTGTTGAGCCCATTGACAACATCCTTATCTCCTCCATGATCTTGTTGGACAACAAGTTAGTGTTGGAAACTTTTGAAAACATTTTCTTCATGCTAGCTCATGAAGTATTTGTTTGATGAAAGGAGTGACTTCCTCTTATACACGTGCATTTGGTGAAAGTTGCCGCCGTGAATTTGAGAAAGATTGTTTTGTTTCCTTTGGAATCATCCCCAAATCAGTCATGCACACGTGCGAAGTATTCTGTAGTCTGGAGGCTTGCAACCTTCATTCTATATGTGTCCCTAGCACACTAAGCCACTGATTGACTTGTTCAAGGAAAAGAAATCTATGCTTAAGAGCTAATCCGGAGTTATGTAAGGACTTCGATACCCTCGTTGATGGTTCCCCCTCCTGAACTCGGTAGTGTTTTATTATAAGACTACTTTGTGGTCATGTTTGTCTTGGACAACATGTTCACATGTTGTAGCAGAACCGGCTCGTGTTTTTGGAGCTTGCTATCGTAGTTCATTCCCCAAGATTCTCGCAACGTCGTTTAGTCGATTTGTGTTGCAAACTTTCATTTTTCTTCCTAGACTCGATGAGTCTGGAATATCCTGACACCAACCAGATCTGAATCTCAGGCAGATATGATGGTTTGGAACATTTCCCAAGAACTATAATATTGGTCCCTCGATAACCGGTAAAGTGGATGTCGTGGCCAACATACCCATCCGGAAGACCTATTATTGTAGTATCTTGTTTGAGGAAGTTGGCCACCTCCCCATAAGGATTTCGTAGGATTTACCTCCATAACTGTTCCTTATGGATTCTATTGCTCCCTAAGTCCGACCTTTTACTTGATATTCTAGATATCAAACCATAATTATCTATGAGATACACTAGCACATCAAGGAGAACATTAGAAGCGGAGTGCTAAATGTCTCTCGGTCGATCATCCAGATTTTGTTTCCTTGGCCTCGCTAAGGTGAAATCTGAGAAGGTGTTATCTTCCTCTGCATCTACATCATCCATCATTAGCCATCATGCTAGTACGTTGTGTTGCCAGGATCCTTGACACGGATGTTGGTAAAACCTTGATGATTGTGGAAATGCTCAAGTTCTTGAGAGCACCCACAAGCGCTAGGTGTTATCATTGGTACTAACTCGGATTCCTCTCAGTTTCCTCGACAATGCTATGACCTTTTCAAACAGTGAATTCACTCTCTATTGTTGGGTTCTTCCCAGTTACCAGAATCATTCCCAGCATTTGCATTTTGTTCCCAGCTTGCACCGCCAATGTGGCCATTCTACCACGGGTCTCTTCCATTTCCGGTGATAAGCAAATTCATCCATTACGTTGTCTTCAACAGGTAATCCACATCATCCAAGTTTGAGTATGCCATTCTACCGAACCCTCTAAATGATCGATTATGATATGCCTTAAGCTGGTATAAAGAGTTTCAATGATCTCTGAATTAAAGGTAATTCTTTTTGCCACTTAAGGGGATATTTCTACGAGTTACCTTCCCTAAGGTGCCTCGTTGTGGTTTCATGGCAACTCAACTCCTCGCTACGTTGACAATCGATTACCACCTTCTTAAGCGTGAAATTGTTGTCTACCTAGTGAACCTTCGTCATCCGTTTCTTTCCACCCCTCTTGATGTGTATCTCGTGTCTCAACCCGAGAGATGGTCCTATGTCTCATTCCGTGAGTTGTTCGATCTTCGAGAAGATCGACCCTTCTAGAGTCTCCTTCTTCCCTCCATGTCATGTTGACAGGATTTCTCAAGGCAAGACTTCAAGACAATGATGGTGAATGAATCAACGTTCAATTGAAGTGCACCCTGGATCGTGAAGATTATACTAGTCTGCGTTACCCCTTCACCTTACCCTACGCCTGAATCTTGAGACGAGATTCTTGTTTAGTGGGGGTGAGTTGTCACATCCCTAGCTTCTGGTTTGCTCTGAGCTAGCTAGTCATGTGTTGCATCATATTTAAATTTTGCCTAAAATTGAAATGGGGATGTTCAAACCCTAGCATTAAATCAACTCAACTAGGGTGAATTAAAATCTTTTCAATAAACCCAAAAGGTTCCTAAGAAAAGTTCATGATTTCTGGTTAAGGTGGAAACCTCTGCCAAAAATGATGAATATATTCTTAGGTCATTTTTGGATTTTTGAATTTAATCATATTGTATTTGACTTTGGGCATTTAAATACTATAAATAATTTAAATGTTCAAATAAATGTTGGAAATTGTTAAGGGTCACTGAAATAATTCAGAAAGCACCCATAATTGTTTCCAGGATTTTATTAAATGATTTGGTATTTTAAATCAAATCAAAAACAAAATAACAGAAATAGAAAAGAAATAAAAGAGAGAGAGAGAAGGAAGTTACCTGGCGCCACTTACCTGGCCCAGCACGGCCCAGCCCATCTCCAC